>NW_026853897.1:0-270400 GCF_026571515.1 Ruditapes philippinarum
ACGGCTAAAAACCTGACCCGTAATATTCTGTACAGTAATGAGTATAGGGACAGAACAATGACATAAATTATTTTATGTGGGCATAAAATCTATTAAATGATTGAAAAGTAGTCAATTAAACTCTTTATGATTGAAAGTAGTCAATTTAAACTCAAGTTGATTGAAAAGTAGTCAATTTAAACTCTTAAATGATTGAAAAGTAGTCAATTTAAACTCTAAATGATTGAAAAGTAGTCAATTTAAACTCTAAATGATTGAAAAGTAGTCAATTTAAACTCTAAATGATTGAAAAGTAGTCAATTTAAACTCTAAGTGATTGAAAAGTAGTCAATTTAAACTCTAAATGATTGAAAAGTAGTCAATTTAAACTCTTAAATGATTGAAAAGTAGCCAATTTAAACTTTAGATGATTGAAAAGTAGCCAATTTAAACTCTAGATGATTGAAAAGTAGTCAATTTAAACTCTAGATGATTGAAAAGTAGTCAATTTACAAAAATATTACAGGAGAGAATTAGTAGTAAGGAACCTCAACAGAACACTGGAGAGCCGAGAGAGTGAGATAGACCTGCTCGAGAAAGATTTGTTTGAGTGCCGCGAGATAATATATAACCAAATGGAGACAGCGAAATCTCAGGATACCAAAGAGAAGAACATGTCAGCAGAATTAACAACACTGAAGGGCGAGTGTGACCGACTTAAGGTAAGTTTTTGACAAAAACTGTCGGATAACATTTTTCATACATATACTTGCCTGAAAGTAACCTTTAAAAATACTGTTTAACCGTTTGAATGGTGTTGTGGAAAATATTTGTTGATGCCATATGACATGTAATAATATGATATTTTAGATGCTTTCAAACTATCACAACATTTTTCACTTGATGAAAAACTGCCTCAATGGTCGAGGGGTTAGTCAATGACTTCTAATCCAGTTACCTTTCTGGCGTGGGTTCGATCCCCATGAGATGCTTTGGTAGGTTAGCAAGGAGATAGGTAGTCTAGTACTGGTGTAACTCTCAGGAACCATGGTTAGGAAACTACCTGCCTATATGACTGAAATACTGTTGGGAAAAGGTGTAAAATGAAACAAACAAACAAATGTGATGAAAAATTGCTGATGATGGTCACTCCACTTCTAAATATAAAGAGATGCAAGGTGGTCATCCTTATAAACTAGCTTAATCTAAAGTACAGTATAATCCCTACTTCAGACCACCCCGTAATAAGACCACCCCGTTTGAAAAGAACAATATTTTCTGTTCTTTATGTTAATGGCTACATGATCCAGAATTAAGACCACCTTGCTTATCCACTTTAAAGACCACCAGATTCAGTCCCAATTTGTTGTTTTGTTCTTTATTTGTCCCCACTATTGAGACCACTGATATAAAAGTCAACACTTACCTAGATCTTAAATTTGTTGTAATGTTGTTGTATATTGTTAAATTATCATATATCAAAAATATCCCTTACACTCCTTGTACTTATAATACACAGGTCAGTATGAATATTCTGAATAAAGGTCAAAACAATGTGATACTTTGGCATCATCTAGATCTGGTCCATTTGCAAGTGTTGTGGTTATTTTTTTTTTTATTTTGGTAACCAGTATATATTAGCATTGTAATTAAAAGAAGGAAATTTCCCATCACTTTGGCTGAAAATGACCTCTCTCTCTCTTTGTAAGGTGTGAAACGTTACATTATGAATTGTGAATTGTAGTTATTATTATGTCATAGAATATTTACAGGTCCCCCACCTCTGACTTTTACACAATAAAATTATGATCAAACATTATGGCAACAAATTACTTCCCATACTATGATGATAATGTGTAAGCATATACATTATTAATGAAAATCTTTTTATTAAGCTGTCTCAATATACCCCCCCAAACTTTTACAATGTTTCCATCTATTTACAGGACTGTTGTGCTAACCTCAGGGCGAAAGAACAAGAAACAAGGTAATGTCCCTCCATATATATTCAGTGAGAAGTTAAGTTGTATCTCTTGTTTATACTCAATCAAATTAAAACCATGGAACAAGTGATAGTTTTTTAAATCTTTATTTTTGGCATAACTGTCTAAGAAACATCAGGACACATGAATTATTATATGATAAATATAAGTAACACTGGAAATAAGACATAATACATGTTAAAACCATTAAGTCTGGTAAAGTCCGAGCCAGTATGCCTCCTTCTTTCTTGGTATTGGCTTACAAGCCTGAACCCCATTTGAGACACATGACAAGATTCTTAACCAGAAGGCATTCTTCTTCAAGGTGAGAGTCTGGGATGGATAGTGGTGTAAAAATATTTTTCTAACTTGTGCGTGTAAACAAAGAGTGCTGTGGAAATCGAGAAGCTGAATGCAAGTTAGCTGCTGATGCAGGTCCTACTCTGTTGATAAGGGTGCTAGGTAAAGTCACTTGATATACTAGTAAGATTCGGATATTGGTCAAGTACTGACGATGTAAACATCAAATCGAAAATAGAATTAATTTAGATCTTGCATAAATCGCCATTTACTATGTAAACTTCAACTTATATTCTGTCCAGTTACAATTATTTCAGAGGCCTAAACATTATGAAAAAAGGGTAATACCAGCCTGAACATATCGGTTGTTTAATCAGGTTTCTTTACCGATTCAAACTAGAATTCGGCCAATTCCATTCAACAACTTAAAGCAGCATGCCTCCAGATTCATGCTAATCATCATGATAACTTTGGAAATGTATTTTAAAGGTCAAACTATTGTGAAGTGAAGAAAGAAAGTGATTAACACATTGCAAGCAGCACTTATTGTAATATGGTAAATTGAAGAAAGAAAGTGTAGTTAACCCATTGCAAACGGCACTTACAATCTATGTAAACTTCCAAAAGTGGTCAAATATAATGCAAAAACAGCCCTTACTGTGTTAGCATGAAGTATTGTGATCAGTCATTAAAGGGATATTCAGACAAATAAAAAATAAATAAAAATTATCTTATGTACTCAAATCACATTAAAATGGCATTTGTAAAAGTCCAAGCATGAATTTCTGTTAATATTCTACATGTATATATATATTGTGTTTTAAGCGTAAATATATCTATATATGTTGAACGAAATTTAGACTCCGACATAATCACCAAGTAGTTTTAATACTAGCCATGTGACTTGTGTGATTTCATTTAAAGATTCTGTAACTCAATTTTTTTTAAGGTTTTATATCATAAATATGATGCTCAAATAAAGATTTATCAATATAGGAAGTTCCAAAAACTTGGGGCAAAAAGCATTATGTGTAGAGATATTACCGAATTTACATTTCATGTAAATAAGGGGAAGTAATAAGAAATTTATTTTCTGTTAATTCTAAGAAGTAATGAATGCATATATTTTAATGATTATATATAATGCCTGTAAACATTTGCAGTAGATATTTAACATATTCTTGGATGTTTGGAAATTGTTTTAGAAGAATAATAATATACATATATAAAATTTCACTTAGGTGTTTTTACATCCTGAATAACAACATACAGGATCTTTAATGTACATGTACAAACAGAATGACCAAGTTGATTTTGAAGGTGGGACAAGATAATTGTATTAACATTAACTTATTATTTAGGTCCTCACAAAAAAATTTATACATCATGTGTTCCAAACAAGTAGCATTATTTGTACCTATTTTGTATTTGCAGAATTACTGAATATAAGTTATATAATTAAATAGCAATGTAAGGTTAAGCCCAATTAAGAATTTTATCTTCTTCAGAGCAATATTGAAGAGTACTCAGGAAGAGCTTACTGGTACCCAGGATTATGCCTCTAAAGTAATGAAGAAGCAGGGTACTGAGATAGCCGACTGCTCTTCCGCCATAGATGAGCTTCTTGAGAACATGATGGGGGTATTAGCAAACCTGAGCAGGAGGGCTGGAATAGAGGTTTGATAGATATATAAAATAATGAGTTTTATTAGGTTTTAAGTTGCACTGACAAAGGCGTCCATGGCTGTGTGGTTATGGTTGTTGGCTTCAAACCGCTTGCCCCCCACTACTTGAATCTGGATTCTTAAGTGTGCGGAAGCTGTCCAGCTACTTTACAGAACGTTGGTGGTTCTATTTAGGTGCCTGTTGGTGCCTGAAATAATGCACAGATGGGCACCTGAGGTCTTCCTCCACCAGTAAAGCTGGAACATCGCCATATGACTTATACTGTGTTTGTGTGACATAATACCAAAACAAACAAACTAACTTGCCCTTACATTCTACAGTTCATATAAGATCTTTCCCGGTTAGCAGGTGAAGGATGACCCCTTGGGTTCCCGATCATGCATTACTCCTGGCATGAGCAAATAAAATTTTTGACCTTTCATAAGCTAGCTGGATATCTTCCCTAAATGAAAGCAGTCCCTGGCAATATGTAAACTTGCAGTAATGAGTTTGACATCTCTTTAAAGTCAGCAACCTTTGTTTATACAAATTTCTTTTAGTTTCATTGTGTTTGAAGCTATAAGCTTATTGAAACACTCTCAAACCAACCAGTACTAAGCAATGAATGTATAGTTTCTTGCTTAAGGAAACAACGGCTTGCCCCTGACGATGATGATTATCAATGATATATCAATATTGTGATATTCAATGACAGCCTTAAATCCTTGAAGTTTGTACCATCCAAAGTGTGAATTGCTAACTATTCAGGCTTTTGACTGTACAGGGTTAGACCTGTGAAAGTTGTAAATGTTAAGTGATTTGTTGACTGCTCAAAATTTGTAGAAAGACAAAGTGTATTCAATAGAAGATGAATACTATTTTTTATAAATCTGTCCCTTTATAAATGATATACACTGCCATTGTATTTTGGAAAATTACAAAATGCTACCAACACTTGAAAAATTTTACTCATTAATGTCTAATAAAAATGACATTAGAAACACTGCAATATACCTGTTCTATGCATTAGATAAAAGAGAAAGTAACTTAGATATTTTTTAATGAATACTGAAATACTGTTAATTTTGTAAATTATGTATATATACATGTCTATTGGGCGTTCGTGGCAGAGTGGTTAAGGTCGTTGACTTCAAATCACTTGCCCCTCACATCTGTGGGTTCGAATCCCTACAGGGACTTTGGATTCTATCATGTGAGGAAGCTATCCAGCTAGCTTACGGAACCTCAGTGGTTCTACTCGGGTGCCTGTTCGTGCCTGAAATAATGCACAGAAGGGTACCTTAGGTCTTCCTCTACCAGTAAAGCTGGAACATCGCCATATGACTTATTCTGTGTTTGTGTGACGTAATACCAAAACAAACAAACAATACATGTCTCAATGTCTGTATCACTCACTGTCTATGTATTTATATCATATATATGTTGTAAATGTTTATGGGCTGGAGGCCTAAAGACTTAACAAATGCTGTTCGCTGTCTGTTTCTCTACTTGTTATAGGGTTTGTAAGAGAACAGCATGGATCCTGATCAGACTGCGTGGATGCGCAGGTTGGTCTGGATCTATGCTAGTCGCAAACACACGATGTTGGTTTTGTCGTGACAGGGCTCATATTTTGAATGTGTATATTTCCAGAACAAGGATGTTGAGAACAGTAAAGTGGTTATTGATGGTTTTACTTTGAACAAAGAGCCGTTGAAAGACAATACGAATATTTCAATCTCCTTGGTTTCTCAGATTCTAAATGCAGCAAACAGTCTTGGAGAAAATATTGAAGATGCCACTAGGAGCAATGAAGATCAAGAACAACAGACTGGTTGTGAAAATAATGAAAAAACTAATAAACCTCCTCCGAATCCTGTAGATGCTCTTTCATGTGAACAGGGAGTGGTAGACAGTCCAGGTGCTCTGAGTAGAAAGAAGCTTGGCTTTTCAGGAAATAGTGCTTTTGCTCCAGTTAAGAAATCTGTTACATTAAAAACTGCACAGTCAGTAGAAAACGATGTGACCAGTTGTCATTCTAGAAGAAGTGCTGGAAACTCTTTGTCATCAACTGAACCAGTACATAAGAGTGTCTGTCATGCGGTATCCAATAAGGTCGAGTCAAAATTTGAAAGTGTGTGCCATCCTAGTGAAGAGGGAGAGTTGTCCAATCAGATGAGCCGTGTAGCGATGCTATTCACAGAAATTGTCAGAGTGGCTCATTTGATAGAAAAAGCATTAAAGTCTTCACTGAATGATGTCACTTTTGAAAAGTAAGTATGTTTTTTTTGTGTTGATTTTAGCTTGCTGATGTCAGACCAAAATTGAGATTGATGTAATAGTGTGTCAGATCATAACTAGGTATTTAGATGGTGGAATTCTGAAATAACTTGGCTTAAATGTTCTTTTTTGTATAGTTTATTGAAATAAATGAGTGTATATTCTAATTAAATAATGTGTCTGTTCTACAGCGAGGATTTAAGTAGTCGTGTGAGTCAGTGCGAGTACTCGGAGCGACGTCTTCAAGCCGAGCTTCAGGTGACTCAGACAGAGCTAGAGAAGAGTAACAAAATGGTTGACCAGCTTAATGGTAAACTACGGGAGTTGAGTGACAAGTTTGAGTCGATGCTCGACCAGGAAGGTGAAATGAAGGTAAAATAAAACAGTTTTCTTTTATAACGTATCTTTAAAATTGTTAGATTTTCCAGTATTTTTCATGCTAGTATAGACAGATTGTAAAGCATAGATCATGTATATTTATATTCTATTTTTAAAGACCTGCATAGTAAATATATGGTAATTGACATTCTGATGTAATTTAGAATGAGTGAGACTAAAAATATTTTCCCAATCCACAGGAAAATATTCCCAATTGAAAGTTACAAAATAAAAATATTGAATAAAGAATTCTAAATTCTTTGAAAATAAGGGCTCCTTCACTGCAATAGTGATAAAATGTTTTAAGATCCCATCCCAAACAGGGATTGTTTGTATTAATTTAATCACTGCAATATTTCAGTCATGCATTTTTTCCCAATTTTTAATAAAACATCGCTGAAATTCCCAGTTCTATGGGTATGGGTCATGTTCCCAAAATCCTGGAAAAATCCCTGGAACTTTCATTTATAATCATTGATTAGATTACAGATTCCGTAAAGAAAAGTAAATGCTGTAATATAAATCATTTCAGTAATTTCTGTTGTTCATATTCACAGCTTGTTCAGGAAGAGATCGGCAGACTAAGAGGGAAAAATCAAGGTTTGAAAGCGGAGAACGAGCTTTTGAACGAACAAATTACAGAACTGCTGGAGAAACTGGAGACTGCCGCTACTCCAGGTAGTGATGGGAGATCAGCTGTAGATGTAGAATCACAAAGACAAGTTATAGCACTAAAAAAGAAGGTACGTCTCTGCAGAGGTTATGTTCTTCAATATTTGAAATCTTAAATATTAAGTTTATAAAGGATTTCCCATATATGTTGGTTTTTAAATGAATTATTGAAAAGATTTAAAATAAACCTAAAAATAAACTTTAAAAAGAATAAAAGTAAATTACAAAACTAAAACAAAGTTGATTGATGTTGTTAGGTGAAAGCTGCCCAAATAGCAAATTTATGGTTCTACATACACATAATAATACATATAAATAATAAATTAAGTGCACCTTGTGTATTTCTCTGCCTATAAGGCTGTACAATCACAATATGAACTTAGATTATACAGAATTCATTATAGTAAGATTGTAGAAAACTATAACCTGATAGACACACTCTTATATCAACTCTGACCTTTACAAAAGTGACAATGACATTATAAGCTAAAGTATGATAATAACTTATATGTATGTTATACATGCATTATTAATTTCAGGTGGAGAAATATCGAGCATTGCTGAATGAAAAAGATACTATGGTGGAGCAGATGAGCGCTAAAGCTGTAAAACGAATACAAAAACTAGAAAGTAACTGGAAAAAAGCTGATGCTGAAGTTTGTAAATTTGATGAGTTGGTGGACACAGTACGCTCTGTTTTAGTTGATAACAAAACTGTACAAGGGGATGAACAATTACTTAAGTTGATTGACCTGATAGATGGGAATGAGCAAGTGGCAGCATTTGATACTGAGAGAAGACAGACCAGTCTTAAACCGGTTAAAACTGCATGATTGTGAACGTAAACCGGTTAAAATGCATGATTGTGAAATATATTTTTTTCACATTTTGTGATGTGCATGTGTGTGTCCAAATTATGTTTAATATGTGTTTAGTGCTATATTCGATGTGTTTGGTTCTGAAATGAAATATAAAGAGAATCTTAAACATTGAACCAAAAGGCATGATGCAAAATAGAGACAACTGAAAAACATTGTAGATAAAAATGAAATATTTATGTTGACTGATATATATGTTATATGATTGACTAAATGTGTTCATATTGTAACTTAGATTGTTAATTGCCATGGCAACATGATACAATTTTTTAATTTGTTTTATTGTAATTTAGAGTTACTGTATACTGCTAGTTTGTAGTTGTCTAGGTGACTGATCTTAGCATTTTAAGGATTTTGCAACGATATATCTTGTGACAAAATTGGTCAATCTATTTCACCAGTATGAAGTCATGTTATCCTACATATCTGTCCTGTCTTACCAGACTCTATACTGGTGGATGTTTGATTTTAGCTCGTTGATCTGAAGCCCCTTACAAATAACAGGGAACAGTGCAAGAGTCAAAGCTGAACAAGTGAAATATAAAACAGTTAACACTTCAATTAAAAAGTTATAGTAAGTCAACAGTATAGAGCCTACTTATACTGCATGAATGTACAGGCTGACCTGGCACTATACTGGTGGCAAAGACTAATCACTTTCAGTTCCAGCAGGGTTAGGTAAGGGGGGTTAAAACCTGATGACAAGCTCTTGATGACAAGTTTTTGATGACTGTTCATGGTTGTTATTTTATGTATTCGTTATAGAAATATGTGACTAGAACAGAAAATATTTCATTTTAGACTTATTCAAAGGTGCATTATTTTATTAACATTACAATAACTGTAAATGTAAATATAGTCGTACAAAGATATGCATATAGGTTAAACAATGCTGTTTACATTAACGTTTTGGTTATATAAGTGTTATAACAAAGATAATGAGAGGAAATATGTATATTTTTGTTTGTTTCTTTCTTTCATTTTACGCCTATTCCCAACAGTGTTTCAGTCATATAGGCGGGTAGTTTCCTAACCATCGTTCGATCGGAGAGTTACACCAGTACTAGACTACCTTCCTCCGCGCTAAACTACCAAAGCATCTCCCGGGGATTGAACCCACGCCAGAGAGGTAACTGGATTAGAAAGATTTGTTTAAAGCAAATTGGAATCTCCAAAAGTATTGAAGTGTATGGATTGAAACTTCACACACTTTTTTGAGAGCATAATTGGGAAGTCACTCTCTAAAGCTCATAACTCTTACATGGATTTTGACAGAATTATGGCCTATTTTGAACTTAGATTTTTTTTACATTATTCTTGTTTTACTATCAAGCACTAAGAATATAGTCTAGAATGTTCTTCTGTGACTCCACTTGACTGAAAATATAATAGCTTATAATACAAAGTTTTTTGTAGAGATGTTTATGCCTTATATCTACAAGTTAGGTATATATATGTATAAAAAATAAAATAATGTCAGTTATATTTTAGTACAATTTTCCTTGTTCCGTCACTTTTTTATCATATATAATGCATGTTACCTTTATGTAATATTAACGTTTTGTATTTCTGTATGTGACTTGTTGTAATATAGAATTTACATAATGCAGACAAATCTGATAGAAAATGTGTTAAAGATAATAATTAATATTTATTATTAATATGGAGAAAGAGATGACTTAGTGGTAAAGATGTCATCCTCTCAACTCAGGGATAGTAGGTTCGAGCCCTTCTTGGGTCATGACTGGAGTTTCCTCAAATCACACAAGTCCTGGTTAGAATCAAGAAGTGGATACAAGAGTGACTTAAATAAGTTTCAAGCTTCATAACAATTGAGCTGAAATAAACACATTCTTCAAGCTATCATTAAGTATTTTTTTCATGTGGATTGGTCTGTTTTTACCGTAAGACCATTAATGCTTTAATATTAAGTATCAAAATCAAAGCGAACAATTAAATGTTTTGCAATGATAAATTCTTGGTTAGTGGTGATTTTCTATGGGTTGGTTGCAGTGTGGGATATAAGGAATATTTTATTTGTAGACCGTGTTGGTCTAAACATTATTTGGGAATAGCGGAAAGAAATAATATGGAAGCTATCATCATTTCAATTTGCTTAGTTTTAATCATTCACATTTTTGTATTGAATTGAAAGTTAGTAGATAAGTAGATATTTCAATACGAATTTTCTGATCTATTATCTTGTATATTAATATAAACATGTACAATTATCTAATTACTTTAGTTTCTATTGTTGTTTTTTTCTCAATATTGAAACTTTTTTGTTACAAGTTACAATGTAACATGAAATGAGCCACGTCATGACAAAACCAACATAATGGGTTTGCATCCGTGCAGTCTGATCAGGATCCATGCTTTTCGCTATCAGTTTCTCTACTTGTTATAGGGCTTGTAAGCGAACAGCATGGATCCTGATCAGACTGCGCGGATGTGCAGGCTGGTCTGGATCCATGCTGGTCGCAAAACCCATTATGTTGGTTTTGTCATGACACGGCTCAAATGATGTTTGTAATGTAAAAATTGCAAATAAGAACTTAAAAAGTATATTATGGCTAATGAAATATAGCAGAGGGGTGGTCAAGTTGTTCAAATGGACTATCTAACCAATGCGTAATGACCTTGTTTTCAGACCTCACACCATTTCTAGTTAGCTCTAGACTATTATTATAAGTTTAAAGAATTTATGTCACAATCAAGCTTAGATAAATATTGTTATGTTACAACTAGAAGACCACAAACAAGCTTTATGTAACATTGGCATACAATATTTGAGAAAAAATAGCAAACTCAAAATGGTGGCAGATTTTTTCATATTTACATTATTTAGGTTTTATTTCACAGCAGTATACTCGCATGTTTAACAGAAACTGTTTCTCTAGTAATTATTTGTATGATGTTGGATATTTACCAGTGTCAACAATAAATTAATCTCCATAAAAAATAACTGTGTTGTTTTATATATAAATCTCACACTTATTAACTTCTAATCAAGATGTGTTTTTAGCTCACCTGTCACAAAGTGACAGGGAGAGCTTTTGTGATCGCTTTTCGTCCGGCGTCCGTCCGTCGTCCGTCCGTAAACTTTTGCTTTAAATGACATCTCCTCATAAACCACTGAGCCAATTTCATCCAAACTTCACAGGAATGTTCCTTTGGTGGTCACCTTTAAAAATTGTTCAAAGAATTTAATTCCATGCAGAACTCTGGTTGCCATGGCAACCGAAAGAAAAATCTTTAAATATCTTCTTTTAAACAACCCTAAGAGCTAGAGCTTAGATATTTGGCATGAAACATCTTCTAATGAGTGTCTACCAAGTTTGTTCAAATAAAAGCCCTGGGGTCAAAATTGGCCCCGCCCCCGGGGGGTCATTGATTTTCCCTATATGCATATAGTAAAAACTTAAAAGATCTTCTTTTAAAGAACTGTAAGAGCTAGAGCTAAGATTTTTGGCATGGAACATCTTCTAGTGAGTGTCTACCAAGTTTGTTCAAATAAAAGCCCTGGGGTCAAAATTGGCCCCGCCCCGGGGGGTCATTGATTTTCCCTATATGCATATAGTAAACACTTAAAAAATCTTCCTTTAAAGAACTGTAAGAGCTAGAGCTTAGATATTTGGCATGAAACATCTTCTAGTGAATGTCTACCAAGTTTGTTCAAATAAAAGCCCTGGGGTCAAAATTGGCCCCGCCCCAGGGGGTCATTGATTTTCCCTATATGCATAAAGTAAAAACTTAAAAATCTCTTTTAAAGAACCCAAAGAGCTAGAGCTTAGATATTTAGCATGAGACATGTTCTAATGGGTGTCTACCAAGTATGTTCAAATAAAAGCCCTGGGGTCAAAACTGGCCCCGCCCCGGGGGTCATTGATTTTCCTTATATACATAGCAAAAACTTAAAAATCTTCTTTGAAAAAACCCAAATAACTAGAGTTTAGATATTAAGCATGCAACATCTTTAAGTAAATATCTACAAAGTTTGTTCAAATAAAAGCCCAGGGGTCAAAACTGGCCCTGCCCGAGGGGTGTCATTGTTTTTTACTCTATGTGTATAGTAAAAACTTAAAAAATCTTCTTTTAAAAAACCCAATGAGCTAGAACTTAGATGTTTTGCATGAAACATCTTCTTATGGGTGTCTACCAAGTCTGTTCAAATAAACAAATAAAAGCCCTTGGGTAAAAATTGGGCCGGGGGGGGGGGGGGGGCAATATACAGGTGAGCGACCTCAGGGCCATCATGGCCCTCTTGTTTATTCTTTTACCCAATACTTTTAAAAGATGGCTTGTTGCATGTTTTATTTGGTTTTATATCCAAGTACAAGTACTTTTAAAAGCCGACCAGTTGATTTTTTGTAATCCTCCGCCAAATGGCGGCGTGAGATATAGAAATAGTCTCCGTTGTCCTTCCGTCCGAATTTTTGTCCGGAGCATATCTCAATAGGTATTTGAGGTATCAATTTCAAACTTCATAGGTGGATAGATCATATTGGGAAGGAGTGCAGTTCACAAGAATGATAACTATTCTCTGCATAATTTTTCAGTTATTGCTTTGTTATTTTTCAAACTTAATTTTTGTCTAGACAGTAACTCATTAAGTATTTACTATATAAGGTATTCAATAGAAAGTCAAAATATAACTTAGTCTCTGTTTGTCTGTCCGGCCGTCCTTCCGCCCGACATTTTTGTCCGGAGCATATCTTAAAAAGTATTTGAGGTATCAACTCTAAACTTCAAAGGTGGATAGATCATAATTTTCTGTTATTGCTCTTTGTTATTTTTCAAACTAAATAAGTATCCAGATCATAACTCAAAAGAGATATCAACATGAAACTTCATAGGTGGATATATCTCACTCAGGAGGCGTGCAGTGCACAAGAGTGATAACTCTACCTTTTCATAATTTTTTAGTTATTGCCCTTTGTTATTTTTCATACTTAATTTTTCACCTGAGTGGAGCATAACTCAAAAAGTCTTTGAGATGTCAACATGAAACTTCAGAGGTGGATTTATCGTATTGAGGAGGAATGCTGTGTGCAAGAATGATAACTCTACCCTTTGCGCTTTGTTATTTTTCATACTTTTTGTCCGGAGCTTATCTAAAAAATTATAACAGGTATCAACTTGAAACTGCATAGGTTGATAGATCTTATTGAGGAGGAGGGCATCACACAAGAATCATTTTTCAGTTATTGCCCTTTGCTATTTTCAGTCATCAGTAATCACAGAGGTTTCAAATCTTAATATCTAACTTCCAGCTGTATGAGTTTTTAAAAGAAGATTTTTTAAGTTTTTACTATATACATACATGTATAACAAATAGAGAAAATAAATATAACACAAAGTGATCCCTCGGAAGCATTAATCACAACAACATTACATAAGAATCGCAGACTCGGTTTGAGTGAGTCTGTACATGATGGATAATGAATAAGTGCAACATTCCTCATTAGAGATCTACATGTGTACAATGTTGTTAATAAATAAACAGAACATCGACAACATAACCAAAAAAGCCAACTCAACCCTAGCATTCCTGCGCCAAATGATCCCTTCAAGCCCACCAGATGCCGAATCCAAAGCTTACAACACCTTCGTACGGCCAATAGTAAAGTATGCATCCTCTGTATGGTCACCTGCTGCTGACAGCTACATCAACCAACTAGAGATGGTCCAAAGAAGAGCAGCACGATTTGTTAAGAATGACTACTCACGCCAGAGCAGCCTCACAATGATGATAAACTCACGACACTGGACCACTCTACAGAAGAGCCGGGATATGCCAAGAGTCACCTTGCTCTACAAGATCAAGCATTTCCAGAATTTTGTACTTCACAACAGCAGGTGTCAAGTGCCGTGTGGCAGCCGTAAAAAGTTGCCCCGTACTTCACTTCAGTGTTGTTATAATTTCTGGTTCTTCGGGATCATTGATGCCAACACTATAAAGTGGTGAGAATTGAGTACCGCTCAAGCCGGTGCTAGGGGACATGAGGGATGTTGCACTTATTCATTATTCCTCATGTACAGACTCAATCAAACCGAGTCTGCAATTCTTATGTTATTTTGTTGTGGTTAATGCTTCCGAGGGATCACTTTGTTTCCAGAATTTTGTAGATGTCACACCTGATCCCCCGCTACGTAGTGCAAGAACATCAAGAGGCAGACCACAATAACTCACATGTAGGAAATCTGTGTATCAGAACACCTTCTTTTCAGCCACAATCATTCTCTGGAATCGTCTACCAATACAAAGCCAAGAAAAGAGCTTCATGCATATCACTCTTTGAACCGACCAGAACAAGTGATGATGGTCAGACTTCGCTCAGGACATAACAGACTTAACGCACACATGAACGAAAAGTACCGACTCGTTCAATCCCCAATGTGTCCGTTTGGAGAAGAAGACCAAACTGCAGAGCATGTCCTCCAAAGATGTAAGCGACACGCCTAGGAGCGAGCTGCGACGCGGCCTCAGGAAACAACCGTCGAACTAAAGTTTTATTGTGATGTTGAGGACCTGAGACGGACCACATCCTTCATCGTAGATACTGGCGTAGTCGTGTAATTGCGAACGCCAGAAAGTAAGTTAGTAAGTATACCCATACAAGTTGTTGAGCAACCAACCATGGAGGGTCTCATGTCGGCGGTGATGAAACACACTTCCACCAACTAGACACATTGCCAGTTTTACCAGTTTTTAAGATGTAAATAGAATACTTTTAATTGTAAAGAGGAACCCAATTGCTGAGCATGTACATAGTTTTAGTTTCATCGCGATTATCATCTATGGAGAGTTAGGCGATTATTGAAGATGATGATGAATATATTCAGATAAGTTGTTGTTTTGTCCTCCGCCTTTTCGAAAAAAAGGAGGATATAGAAATAGGCTCCGTCCGTTTGTCCATCCGTCCGCAACCACAGGACAGTAATTATGTGGCTAAATGGACAATAGGCAACTGTTCTTTTTCTTTGATGTCATTCATTCCGTATTGCTTTTATGTGGTTATTTTCTTAAGTGTGGCTAAAAGGAACAATAGAGTAGCCACATTATTACTCTCCTGTTAGAACGTCCGTCTGTCCGTCCGTCTGCACTCACAGGATAGTAATAATGTGGCTAGAGGGAATAAGGTAACTGTTCTTTCTCTTTGATGTCATTCATAACGTAATGCTTTTATGTGGCTTTTTTCTTTGTGTGGCTAAAACAATGGAGGGAACAATAGAGTAGCCACATTATTACTCTCCTGTTCGTCTGTCCATCCGTAACATGTCCGGTCCATAACTTTGTCTTTTGTCAAAGAAATTTAAAATAATATGGCACAGATGTTTGTTATAATAAAACGATGTGTCATGTGCAACAACCAGACCCCTACCTTAAGGGTCAAGATCACACTTGCTCATTCAAGGTCAACATTGTCTATTTGAGGGTATATGTCGTGTCCGGTCCATAACTTTCTTATCTTTGAAGGGATTTTGTAAATACTTGCCACAATTATTCACAATAATAAGACAATGTGTCATGCGCAACAACTGGACACCTACCTCCAAGGTCAAGGTCACACTTGAAGCTATCCAGCTAGCTTACGGAACGTCGGTGGTTCTACTCAGGTGCCCGTTCGGGCCTGAAATAATGCACGGAAGGGCACCTGAGGTCTTCCTCCACCAGTAAAGTTGGAAGGTCGCGATATGACCTATACTGTGTCGATGTGACGTAAAACCCAAAACAAAACAAAAAACAAGGTCACACTTGGAGGTCAAAGATTAACATAGTCTGTTATAGGGTATATTTTGTGTTCGGTCTATAACTTTTTCATAGATCAAGGGATTTTAAAATACTTTTGAATATACTTGGCACAAATAGTGACTATAATTAGACAAAGTGTCATGAGCAACACCTTCCTCCCTACCTCCAAGGTCAAGGTCACACTCAGAGGTCAAATAAAAACATAGTCTGTTATAGGGTATATTTTGTGTCCGATCTTCATAGTTCAAGGGATTTTGAAATAACTTTAGTAATAACAAATAGTCACAACCATAAGACGATATGTCATGCACAACAACTGCAACCCTACCTCCAAGGTCAAGGTCACACATAGAGATCAAATGTTAACAGAATCTGTTACATGGTATATTTTGTGTCTCGTCCATAACTTCTTCATAGATCAAGGGATTTTGAAAATACTTGGCACAAATAGTCACATTGATAAGATGATATGTCATGCACAACACATTTGTCCCTACCTCCAAGGTCAAGGTCAAATATTTACATAGTCTGTTTTAGGGTATATTTTGTGTCCAGTCCATAACTTTTTTAAACATCAAGGGATTTTAAAATACTTTGCACAAATAATCACAATAATAAGATGATATGTCAGGCGCAAAACATGGGCCCCTACCTCCAAGGTCACACTTAGAGGTTAAAGATAAGCATAATCTCTTATAGTGTATATTTTGTGTCCGATCTATAACTTATTCATAGTTCAAGGGATTTTGAAAATACTTGGCATTTATAGTTACAATTATAAGACGATATGTCATGCACAACACCTGCACCCCTACCTCCAAGGTCACAATTAGAGGTCAAAGCTTAACATGATAGATTTTTAAATTATGTGTTTCATTTTATTTCTTTAATAAATGTATTGTTGCATTTGCAGATCTAGCATTGATCATAATTTTGAACTGAAATTCTGAGATCCATACCTCAATCTTTTGAATTTTATGCGTCATATAAAACTTCACTGAGGCGAGGGACGTTGGAACTCTGTTACAAATTCTTGTTTCACATCAAATTGTTATCTTAACATGCAACTGTTGTCTAGCTATTTAAAAAAAAGCAATAATGATATTGTGATATCATGATTTGATTGACAAAATTAAACAAAACATGGAAATCAGTAAAACTGACTAAAAATCATTACAAAAGCATGTAATTTACACAAAATTATACAAAAGGCAGTCATAGTAGACTTAAATTTCTCTGCCACTCGATATAAAATTTTGAAGAAAAAAAACTGGCGCATTGACAGTCAATACATGTAAAAGATAGATACTTTTATTTTTTTCCAAAGATGAAGAGCATAACAGTTTTTACAGAGTAACATTACAAGTATAATACAATTTAAATATTATGCAATAACACAGCAAAAATATATGATAACAAAAAACAAAGATCATATATAGTGGAATCTCAACTCAATTGCTTGTATATACATAATTGAACTGATTAAGTTTTTCATTCTATGGTAAAAACTTAATTCACACATGTCCTTTTATTTATTTATCTTTTATCTAAGAGCAAAAATGTAAAAGAAAACATTACAGCTATTAGTATATCTTTAAATGATTGTAAGCATTTCTCCTATTTAGAGCTTTAACGAAATCGAAACTAAAGCTTTAACGAGTCAGAAACACATTTTATTGATATCTTAAAAATAATGAAGGTGAGTTGAAGGAAAATATTTAACCTCGCAAATAGTGCTAAATATAAGTCACATCTTCTTAATTAACAGGTGATATAGATAATATAAAGCTGCTAAGATTTATTTTAATATTTTCTTCTTTTAAACAAACACAAGAAGAAAAAAAAACATTAAAGGGAAACCAGATATTATACAGTTTTGAATATTGAAAAATTTTGATAAATAATTTATGAGATATTCTACTTATTCATAAGGGCTTTATCCTTTAAGATTTAATATGCTCATCTTTGAGTAAATTATTTTAATCTCAGAAATTTATTGAAATTTATGAAATTCTTACTGAATATGTCTCATTTGAATGAAAAAATTATTAATAAACTATTCATAGGAATCTGCGTTGCTTATTACGTGTCAAGTAAAGTTGGTCCTTTTTTTTTTTAGAAAAACTGCAAGTTTTTTTAATGACACTATATAAATGTTTTCAAACTGTGACCACATAAAGTGTTTAGAACTTTAAACATATCTACTTTGTGTGAATTCAAAACATGTTTATTTTACATTTACAAAGAGACTATGTAGCGAATATCAATATTTTCTAATATCAAATTTCAGCATAGTATATCTTGAAAGCCATGGGCCTGTAATATTATCTTTTTTCAATTTTGACTTTTTAGGTGTTAAAAGATTCAGTTTTTTCTCAATTTTACTAGTATAAAAGATATTCATCCATAAAAATTCAAACTTTTTTTCAATAACGTTTTGAGTTATTGAAAAAAAAAAAATACTCATATAATTAAATGGAGAGTTGACATTCTTGTCAACTGCATAATCATTCAATCGTTTCAAATTAATAACCCTAAAGCTATGATAAATTCAGTTCTAGATGAAAATCATGCAAAATGGAAACAATATAACAATTAAAGATGAACATTAAAACAAAATCGTAAATCATGAACATTTTCAAAGAGCAATAACTCAAAAAATACAAATAGTAAATTATCATTCTTGCGCAATAAACTCCTTCTGAATAAGATTTTTTCACCTATTGTTACCTAAAATATACATTTCGTGTTAAAAATAGAAGACAAACTTTTATAAAATACACAGAATGGACGCTTTCAAAATAAAAAGGACAATAACTAACAAGAGCCGGTTGAAACGGGTGATGTTCCCCGAATAGGTTTTGACAACAGAAAAGTTTACATATATTAAATGAGATCTATCTACCTACAAAGTTTCTTGTTGACACATCTTATGGTTTCAGAGTTATGTCCCGTATAAATTCAAAGTGAAAAAATGAACAAAAGGCAATAACTACAAATTTTGGCAAGGCAGAGTTATGGTTCTTTTGCACTCGAATCTTTTCTATGAGATCTATCTACCTAAAAAGTTTCTTGTTGATACCTTTTATGGTTTCAGAGTTATGTCCCAAAAATGTTCAATGTTTAAAAATGACCAAAGGGAAATAACGCCAAAATTAGGCTAGGTAGAGTTATGGATCTTTTGCACTGCACTTCTTCCTAATGAGATCTTTCTACCTTAAAATATTTATGTTGATATCTCTTAGTTTTTAGAGTTATGACACAGGAAAAAAGTTTCAAAGTGTAGAAATGAACAAAGGGCAATAACCTCAAAATTAGGCACGGCAGAGTTATGGTTCTTTGCACTGCACCTCTACAAAATGAGATCTATCTACCTACAAAGTTTCATGTTGATACCTCTTGTTGTTTCCGAGTTAAGTCCAGACAAGAAAAGCGGACGTATAGACGGACAGACGAAGCAGCAACTATATGCCCACCATGCTTCGGAGAGCATACAAATATGGTAGGAAGAACTACCATTACTGTGTACTGCACTCTTTCTCAATAAAACATATCAACCAATGAGGTTTAAAAAAATATTTAATACAGTGTTTTTCAAAAAAACATTTAGTGTTACACTCCAGATAAAAATTAGGGACACTTATTAGATAAACATCTTGCGTGTTATTTAAATGCTGTCTAGTTATACAAAATAAAATAATTTATTTGACATTATATACAGATATTAACAGAAATTTATATCAGTAAATTAAAAAAAAAACAACAAAAAAAACAACAACAACAACAACAAAAAAACACAAAAAAACAACAAAAAACAACATTGAGTTCTTTAAAGCTGCATGCATAAAGAAAATCAAATTTGAGAAAAATGTATTAAGATTTAAAAAAAGGAAAAAAAAGAATCAGGATATTATATAAAATTTACACGTTTTGTACGATAAAGACTTATTACTTACAGAATAAATTACCATTCTTCTACTGTGTTACTGAAATGCTTGCTATTCGTACCATATCTATCCATTATAAAAATTGTGTACAGTTTAGGAAAAATATGCGATTTGATAATGCAAATACTATTGTTCAGAAGTGCACTTAGAATACTCAATTCTGCTAGCATGGTTATCAAATGTATCTCCAAATTGTACAATATCTTATAGTAGTCCTTTTCAATGAGACATGCAGCTTAAGAGTAGCATCACTTCGAACAATGATTATTTACAAAAAAGATAAAACATACACTAGATAAAAACAAATCAATTGTAACTCAAATATTCAGTTTAATGAAATAATTCCGAACACTTGAAACATCACTTTTCATTGGATAGTCATGACGTTTATGTATACTATATACACCTCTCTGTCAATTTATGAATTCTGTTGTTTTTGTGTTTTTTTGCTGTATCAGGAATTCATTATAAGATTCTTTAAACGTTATATTGACGTTTATAAACAGTTGTAAGCAATATAATCCTTACCTAGCAGCTCGGGTTATATATGCAAACTGCCATAACAAAATTAGAATTTTTATTACTAAGAATATACACAGCAAGTGTATATTACCAGTAATTGTTTCAAAACAAAGGGAGTTGGAGAACAATATTATAATTTGGTTATAAATACTTATGACATGTTATATGGCCGTGCATAAAATGTTGTTTGATATATAACCATCATCTGGTGACTCGGGTTATATACTTTAAGCTCGATATACTGAGCAATATATCAAAATCATTATGAATTAAAATGTATCTTCATATACATAATTTCTGTGTATCACAAAATAAATGGTATGTGAACGTTTTTCCAGAAAAATGAATTATTAAAAATAAGAGGAAAACTGTTAGGAATTATGTAAATATCATACACACTTCAAAAACTGTTTACAAAATTATACATTTGTAATACATATAATACTTAGGAATACGGCTGGTTGAAATTATATATTGTTTAATAACATGGTAATTTTTTGTTTCAAATGTAGTGGTACATTTTAACTTTAAGTTTATTTTATCAACACAGATATTTGTTACTTTAAATATTATACTTACTCGCTCTGAGAAAAATTATAAAAACAAAATGGCAACCATTAAGTAGGTTATTATTTATTAAGTCAGCATTCCATTGAATTTGTTGTACGAATGTGTCGTGCCAGACGAATGTAGATACCTTAATGCTGCTGACAACAGCTACAGTCTAACATATACTTAATTTTTCGACCAGTCACTTGGCTGGCTGGGACGGGCAAAAGCGACGAAATTCCCTTAATTCTAATTAACAAACACCATTCTATAATTAACGAGGCACAATATGCCTCAAAAAATAAATATTCTTAAGAAATGTCAAGCATTTCTTAAACAATGTTTTGATAATGGTTTAAGAGCATGTTTTATGATTAATAAGTGAAAATATAGCACTGAAGTGCAGTTATGTGTTATAAAAGTAGCGAAATGTAATCCAAGTAGTATTTTAACTTCCATACAAAATATTAATTCACCAATTGCCACCCTTACAAAATCAGCATAAGATGAATTATGTATATGGCAAAATGGTTTATTTTTGGAAACTGTAAAAAAATAACTAAAACAAAAAAGTTTTAAAAAATTAAATAAAACTGATAGAATTTCTAGAGCATAATTTGCCTTTAATAATTAATTATTTAACGATTCTTGTTATATAATATCGTTCTTAAATGGCAGAAACAAATTTATACATTATACATGTACTGTGAATCTAATTAAATTATATACTTTCAATAAAACCTTTTTTACACAAGTTTTTTTTGAAGGAATACTGAAATATTTGACAGTGGTCTTGGTGTTATTGTCTTTTGAGATTCAAATTCTAACTGTACAAAACAAATGCAATAAGATAACTCACAGTGTGATTTACAAGTTTTCTATCATGTTTCAATTAAGCCAGGAACCAGAATGTTATTCAATGTTTATGGCAAGTAATGATGGTAGTGGGGATTTTTCTGCTGCTGTTCATCACAAGTTTATTTGATATCTGTCCCCATACAGTAAAATCATAATATCGAACTATTTAAGAACTTTAACATCATTGTTCTTCAGAACATCTCGCTGATATCATCATCCGGAGATTGATTAGGAAAGAGCCAAACAGTTGTGATTGTCCTCATTGTCCCTGTAGGTAAATTATAGCTGATATTCTGAAATAAAGTAAAGTTATAAGTCATAATTATAACGTTGTGTAGCAGGAATTTCCCAATACTTACACTATTATAATACAGTAATTATTTATAAGTGTTTTGAATATACTGATTTGCTTCCTGTCAATTTTCAAGGAAAGCAAAACAAATTACTTTAATAGACTTGTCAGTCATTCAATCTGGACACAACAATTCACCATATTAGGGATAACTTTGAATTATTAATTGATATGCCGGCCGATCTTGGTCTGCATTGGTCGCATGGGTAAAATATGTTACCTCCAGGAGACTTAAAGTTTAGGAACCAAACCAGAGAGTACTTAAGTAGATTCACCGACTTCTTGAATTGCAAATAAAAAAAAAATGTTATTGTAATTTAAGTAAGAACAGCAGCCACATTCATATAATTTTGTGATTTTCGACTGATTTGTATTCTTGGACATACAATAAGTTAATGAATCATTGATATTTTTCAGTCAATCAAATACCGATACAAAATTGAAATAAAATCAATACATTTACCTAATTAATGAAAGGTTTGGAAATGCTAAAGTAAGCAAAGAATATATAAACATAAAATGGGCGCTTCTAAACTATATCGACTGTAACCATCGTTACTTGGTGCACTTTATTTATTTTGATAATTAAGATATTTTATAGCAGTGATAATGACAAGAGCTGGCAGAGACTCGACTAAATAGGTTGACAAGTAAAGGAAGACAAAACTATGAACAAATCAAATATGATACAAATATATTTCTATATCAACTAATGAAGAAAAGACTCAAATGTTCAATATATATTTGCACCACATAATTTGCATGATACCATTTCAATAAAAGTTTAATATAGATTTCTATGCTCTGATAAAAATTTAGACAACAATCCGAGTCATTTTTCCGTAAGTAACAAAAACAATATGGGCAATTAAAAAAAATCTAAAGTTCAAAGAAGAAATTACTCATTGATATTTAATACCATTACGATAGAATCATCGGTATGCTTAAATATACTGAATTAATTACAGCTTTTCATCAAGGGCCTACTAATCCCTTCTGGAATCGTAGGAATGATGCAATTTGTTTTCACAAATTTTCACTGAGATTATCTCCAAGATTATATTATACAAGATATATTTGTAAAGCATGTAATAATTGTCCCCTATCAGCAGCAAATTAGTCCTGTTGCCAGACTTTTGACCTAGTAACCCAATACTGACATGTATAAAGCAATACATATATTCTCCCTTCCTTGATGACAGGTATTAATTAAGTTATTTTTTAGTGAGGAACACCAATGAACTTAAAGAGCCTTGAGAGTCCTTGAGCTTTGACCCAGCAATCTCAAATTCAATACGGGTAATCTATTTGGCAAGACCAATACACCTGTAGAGTTTGAGGGCTGATAGCTGATTGGTTGACATATTATTGGATTGAAACTGTTATGACATACAATGCCAATGTGAAAATGAGCTTTGTTCCCTTGAATCAAAAATCAATCGGAATTATCTACTACATGTAGCTCAGACCAATGCACCTGGGAAGTTTTATAGCCAAGGGTCCATTTGTTTTCAAGTAATTAGTCGGAAACTGTTTTGAAATACAAGGATTATATGACCTTAATTTTTGATCCCTTGATCCCAGAATCAATAAGAATCATCTACTGACTTAGACCTAATTGCAGCATTGCAGATTGAGGGCCAAGCATCCATAGGATGTCAAGTTATTGGTCGTAATCCATGTGACCTTGAACTTTGACACAAAAACAATCGGGGTCGTCAACAGGACATAACTAATCTTCGTACCAATTTTGAAGTTTCTTAAGTTATTGATTGGAAACGATTTTGACTACGACAGACTGCTGAGACAAGTGTGATGCAGTAAGTCGCTTAGTGTCCCACTTCATGTAATGGGGGTGCATAACTATGTTAATTTACATACAGTTTATAAGGCTGTCCATCATAAAGATATTTAAAAGTCTTACCAAGACAAGAGGTAGTTTTTCAAATACATCTCTACAAATTGATCTATCATCACACAATGCTCCATGTAAAATGTCATGGGAGATTCTGCACAACAAAGAATTGGAAATTATATTCTAAGGCCACTGAAAAAAAGTAACACATATTGTATAAATTCCCATGAAAGATCAGTTTTTACAGGCGGCATAATACTGACGTGAATTGTGACGTCATGAGTTAAAACTATTGCCTACTTGAGTCCTATTATGCTCTCAAAGAAGTGTATAAAGTTTCAACTTTTTTCAAAGCCACTATATGTCAGTGGACTTTAAAAATATTTGTGGTGGTAGGCAAACATTAATGTGAATTCTAAGTTGTAAAAGGGGCATTATTCTGTCAAAATGCTTGATGGAGTTACCTCCTCCTGTCTACAGGTTTTGGGCATGATGGTAAGCAAGTGTGCAAAGTTTCAAAATAGATAAATACAGAATCCCTAAAGAAACCATATTTCAATGGACTTTGAAATATTTAATCTGGTAATCAAACTCTATCGTAAATTTTAAGTAGAAAAAGGGGCATTATTCTGTCGCAATTATTGATATAGTTACCTCTTCTTGTCTACAGGTTTGGAGCATGATGGTGAACAAGTGTGCAAAGTTTCAAAGCCATATTTTGATGGACTTTGAAAATATTTGAGGTGGTACTAAAATTCTTAGTTGTAAAAGGGGCATAATTCTGTCAAAATGCTTGATACAGTTACCTTCTCCTGACCACAGGTTGGGGACCTGATGCCGAAAAAATGTGCAAATTTTCAAATATGATAAACAAGATCAACAAGGAAAGGCGGCGTTCAATGAACGCAATATGTTGAGGTATGTATGCAATATGTTGTTTCAAAGCCATATGTTGATGGACTTTGAAAATATTTGAGGTGGTTCGCAAATTTGAATGTAATTCTAAGGCAAAAAGGGGCAACATTCTGTCAAAATGCTTGATAGAGTTACCTCATTCTGTCTACAGGGTTGGGGCATAATGCTTAACAAGTTTCAAAGCAATATGTTGTTGGTCTTTCAAAATATTTTAGGTGGTATGCAACATTTAACACAATTCTAAGTTGAAAAGGGGGCATAATTCCATAAAATGCTTGAAAGAGTTACCTCCTCCTGTCCGGTCCGTGGGGGCTTGATGGTGAACATGTGTGCAAAGTTTCATAGGCTTATGTTGAGGGACTTTGAAAATATTTGAGGTGGTACGCAAACTTTTACATAAATTTGAAGTTGAAAAGCGGCATAATTAGGTCAAAATGCTCGATAGAGTAACCTCCTCTTGTATACAGAAAACAAGTGTGGAAGTTTCAAAGCCATAATATATGTCAATGATCTTTGAAATTATTTGAGGTAATAGTTATTTAACAATTGTTGATATATTCATGTGCCTTCATTTACTAAGTAAGTAAAATTTGTTATTATAACTATAAAATCTACTTTAAGAATAAAAATATGGAAAAATATTAAAAGTGGAATTTTTTATTATATAAAGACTTTTTTAATTAATTCAAAGAAAGTCTTATGATATAATTCATTTAGAATAACCTATTTCAATACTTAGAAATGTTATATAAAATAATTTAAAAATAATTCAATAAAAATCTCTTACCTGTAAAATATTTCTAAATCCTAATTCCAAGTTATCCATTAAGTTCCAGTACAAAAACTTCCCTGAATAATTTATCC
This sequence comes from Ruditapes philippinarum, assembly GCF_026571515.1. Taxonomy (NCBI): domain Eukaryota; kingdom Metazoa; phylum Mollusca; class Bivalvia; order Venerida; family Veneridae; genus Ruditapes; species Ruditapes philippinarum. Next base: position 25,753 of record NW_026853897.1, read on the forward strand.
TCTTAAAATGTTTTTTATATTAATTTATAAACAACTGTCACTTAATTAAACTTTAAAAAGAAATAAAATGTTTGTAAATTAAATGATCAAACTATACAGTACATGTATAACGTTGAATTTAGAAATCGCCATTTTGCTTTTCTAATTGTCATTTTTTAAAATGTTTTCATTTAAATGTCTTGAAGTAATTTCTTCAAATTATTTCACAAGTTGTTTTCTTGTCTATTCTTTGCTGGGTTTTTATTGTTTTGAACTCAAATGACTCCAAACTGCTGTCGGTGTCTTGTATCACATGAAAAGTTTGTGAACTCCGAATATTTTCTCTAACATGTTCAAATTCTGTGTACGGTTCTATGCATCTAATCACTACTGTAACTGACTGCGGCAGATTTTCCAGCACGGAAATAAAGTTCTGTAAACTTCCTGGAGACATTACTGTCTCATACAACTCCACACGTTGAATATTCATCATGTTACGTGACAGTAACAATGACCTTTTATCTAGAATGACGAGCCACAACGTTACATGAACTAATGACGGTGTTAATATATTTAATTGTACGATAATTCCTGGTAACTGCGACAAGCAAAACTTTGATAGAGTTGAGTGTTGAGACAGGTCCAAGTTCCATCTCTTACATCTCTTACCACGTTCGCCATGTTCTGTACAGTGTAACTTCCACAATGTTAACTCTTTCATTGATTTTTGACCTGAGATAAAATTGAACATTTTTTCAGTATTTTGTGAGATAACGTGAAGCAGTGAATATATAAATATTGTAAGTTTGGACATCGCGCCAAGTTTTCCTTATCATTAATCCATTTACCAAACGACAAAGTAACGTACTGTAAACTGGGAAACAATATCCTGTATATCTCAGTCTCCTCCTCCATGCTGTCACCATGATAGTCAGTTTTCATGGTCAGCAAAACATTCTTGGGTGTCCCTATCAGGAAGATCACACACTTGTTGAAGATCTCCATGCTTCTGAATGGTTCTTGATAAGAGCATTTCTACTATATTTATGTAGAGTTCACATTTTGAATTTCCTATTTGAACACCGTCACACCATAAACAAATTGTATATATCAAAAGTAGAGGCACAGAAGTAAGATCATCGACTTGTCTCCTTATGAACGCTATGACATCACGTTGTAATGCATCCTTATTCGCGTGAGATTTCAATCTTTGTAATATCCTGTTGGTAAGTGTATCTGCTGACTGGTAACTTAGTTTTGTAAGTTCTACCTTCTTTCCTATTTGACACGAATTTAGATTCAAAACTCCTAATTTCCATGGTCGCGTAGTGGTTAGTATTGTACACTTTTCTCGGTCATTCCTATGGGGGATTGATCGCGGCAATCTGTGACATTCCTTTTCTGGGTGGGTCCATTCATCTAGTCCATCAAGTATAACGAGGCATTTCTCATTTTTCAAAATTTTAAGGAGAAAGTCTTCTGAAGGCTTTTCTTGTAGACCCAAATTTAAAACAATCTTTTTAAATATGAGATCATCTATAGAACATAAATCATTCGCATCTCGCAGTAAGACCAGAAATAAGAAACTTGATGAGAATTGATGAAAAAAGACCAGTCAGATCATTATTTGAGATGTTTCAAACTGGAAATCAAGCTAACCGAGAAATACATGTAATTGCTGATGCTGGTCTCGGAAAAACTGCATTTTCAAACTATCTGGCGATCACGTGGTGTCAAGCTCATTTTCCAGATGAAGACATGACTCAATCTTTTGAAAAAACCGATATAGTCTGTTTGCAGGGATTTAGTTTAATTCAGTATCAGTATTTGTAAAATCGCTGCAGTTAATATTGCAATGCCAGTACCAGTAATGCACCTCTGGTCACGATGGCAGTCCTACCATATCATACCCTTCATGAGTTAATTTTGAAGCACAAAATGTTATGCTGTTTCAATGATGCTTCCTTATTCTAGTATATGCTTAATGAGGGTCAATCCGCCCGTGAGGGCACAAAATGCAGCTTGCGCTGTCGAGTACGGACCCCGGACATGTCACCAGTCATGTCCTTAAAGAGTTAATTTTGAAGCACAAAATGGTGATAATTTACCTCCATGCAATTTCCATGGAGTGTTAGCCAAAGATATGAATTTTGAGCCAAAAGTAGGTCACTGTACGGCGGTCAATGAGAACCTAAATGTACAGTAACCTGTGACAATAGGAAAGGTGTTTAGCCCTGAAAAGGGCTGTTGGTGCCAGCTATAGGCCTGCCTTACAAGCCGTCTATCTGTACTAGGGGCTCACGCACCCTAGTACACCATCCTCGTCGTCTCAGCCTACTTTGTAGGGCCACTCCCCTCGGCATTAGTCAGGACACCGGCAGCTAACTTAACGAAACAGCCGCATTGAATCTTTCATCATCTGCCGATGCCCTGTGCCTTCTCAGCGACGTGCACGCTGCGAGGGGAAGTGAGAAGTATCAATGATGCGAATGAAATGTAACATTATATACTAAAGTTTAATTTTTTCAAAACAACCAATATATCAACATGTTATTTTATTAAACATTTAATTTCATAAAAATGAATTAGGAATAATTATCAAAAGCAAAATTGTTAAAGTTTTATGCCTGAACTCTTTTTTATATTGACAAATTCAATCACTAATAGTATACTTGATATGCTGTGTGTAAATGTAATTCAAAATGTAACATGTACTACTAAAAAGGGAAATAACAAATGTATAACCTAAGTGTCAAAAACCAGAACATTTATAGCTATTTATAGCTTTCGAATTCATGTACAGCAGAACTGCTTTCCGGTTCTCATTCATTAATATGACATGTTGCGAATCACCGAAGGGGAAACCAATATAGAAATCGAAAGGAGTTCTTGAGTGCGGATTTATTTTTAGCTGTAAATCGAAAGGATTAAATGATCAAATCCGGGCCCATGGACAAAAAAAATCGAAAGGATTAAATGATCAAATCCGGGCCCATGGACAAAAAAATAGTAACACAAATAGCTCCGCGCCTGTGGGCGCGGAGCAATAAACTTAAACAAGAGCATACATGTATACGTAGGCTAATGAATGAATATTGATCGATGTCGGGAGCAGATATCGTAAAATGAAAAACTTTAACATTTTTCAAAGGACACAATTTTTTTAACTAAATAAGAAACAATTATATATACGTAACGTGATTGTTAATAGTAGTTAACCGTCTCCGTACTGCGCGTGACTTTGAGTTCATAGCAAAACTGTAAAACTCAGAAGACCTTATTTCAGTAAAGATTGATACAACTTTACAGTAGAATTCTGAATTCTATAATTTGCCTTAAACAATAATAAATACAGTCTAAAAGCGGTGCATTGCAGTACATTTCAAACATGGCCCGCTCTAGAGGCAATTTTGAAGGCTATTTGCCTTTATTTTCTAAATAAAAAAATATAATATAAATTACAACAAATTACATTTAAGAAATAAGAATGAGATTCAGCAAATGAATAGATCAAAGTACAGTGTGTGCTTTTTTCTCGAAGGATTCACTGATTGTTGGTCTGACTCCCTCTTATATCATTCTTCAGAGATAATTTGAGATTTACTCATATGACCATTTTTGTATTTTCTGATCGCAGATCAGGAAATACAATGCTGCCATTCAATCTCTGGCACATAATTCCACGTGTGTTAAACAACAGGTTTATCGTCATCAAAATACCACGAAATAAATAAGGATAACAAACCCGAAATGGAAATTCCAAATTTGGAATTATTTGTTTTTATTCCGGCTTTTTTCGTATAACTTCTCCGTGGTGCAGGGGTAACGCCCTCGTTTAGGGTGTGAGGGGTCTGGGGTTCAAATCCCAGTCGAGGAAACTATTTCATATTTTTAAGTGTCTTTAAATCTAAACGCAGTCGCTGCATCTCGGTGCCCTGTAAGATGAATTAAAGTATATAAAAATAATCTTATACAAGAAAATACATACAGATATACAGTACGATTTATATTGCAAAGATCAGAAAATACCTAAGAGATTTCAGCCCTTTGATTATTAATACGAGGGTATTTTGCATGAGTATGTCATATTAATTAGCCCGTAAGGGAGAGTGATGAGTGCGCTGTGTAATCACCTTAAATACCTTATTGGCCTTAGTTTGTCAAACATTGCGTTAGCACATACGTATGGTGGCTGATTTGGTACGCTTTTGTGCGTCGCCTTGGCGCTAGCGACAACAGGACAAACGACGCGTAGTCGCGCTGTCGTCTTGTCGTCTAGTCAGTGGCGCAAAACGGCGCGTTGTCGTGCGGCGTGTTATCGCGATGTGACATTGTCGCTCGATTCAAATTGAAAAATTGCTTTATAAGCTAAAGGGCGACAAGACAAAAGTCCGACAATGTGTCGTTTGGTGCTTTGTCGTGTTGTCGCTAGCGCTAACCCATACAGGTCAGGTTCAATTTGTGTGAATATGTAGGCATGCGTATGTGGGCCTTTGGATGTGTCAAATATCAAGTTATTTGTTAGCCTCCTCTTCCAAAAATTATATAAAAAGAACAAAAACATATTATACACAGTACATGAAATGCCTAGATTTGTTTTGGTATAGATAGTGTCCTACTGTTCATATAAGAAAGCAAGTGGTTACCTGGAATGACACTTCCTCATGCTATAGTATGAATTTAATCAATTATTGAAGTTAACGGACAAAACCTCGTGTCATTTCTTACATAAGAATGACTGGCAGTTGATAACAGACTACCAAAGAATGCTTCAAAGTTTGGTGATCATCTATTAATTATTTCAGTAGGAAATGATTGTTCGAAGGTTTTTTTTTTCTTCTTTTTTAGCTTTAGCGGCCCCTATAAGGGGCTGATCAAATTAATATGAGCAAAATTGATAAAAGAGTACCTAAGAATGCTAAAGACAAAGTTTGGTGATCATACATCAATTGGTTCTTAAGTAGAAGATGTTTAAATGTTTTTCGATTTTTAGCTTTAGCGGCCCCTAAAAAGGGCCAATCAAATTAATGTGAGCAAACTTGATAAAAGATTACCCAAAAATGCTTCAGACAAAGTTTGATGATCATCCATCAATTAGTTCTGTAGGAGATGTTTAAATGTTTTTCTTTTTTAATTTAAGCGGCCCCTAAAAGAGGCTTATCAAAAAAATATGAGCAAACTTGATAAAAGACTACCCAACAATGCTACAGACAAAGTTTGCTGATCATCCATCGATTAGTTCTGTAGAAGAAGATGATTAAACGTTATTCTAGTTTTAGCTTAAGCGGCCCCTAAAAGGGCCAATCAAATAAATATGAGCAACATTTATAAAAGACTACCCAAAAATGCTACAGACAAAGTTTGGTGATCATCCATTAATTAGTTCTGTAGCAATAGACGTTTAAACGTATTGTTAATTTTAGTTTTAGCGGCAAACTTGGTAAAAGACTATCCAACAATGCTTCAGACAAAGTTTGGTGATCATCCATCCATTAGTTCTGTAGAAATAGACATTTAAAGATATTTCTATTTTTAGCTTAAGCGGCACCTCAAAGGGGCCAATTTAATTCATATGAGCAAACTTGATAAAAGACTTCCAAAGAATGCTACAGACAAAGTTTGGTCATCATCCATCAGTGAGTTCTGTAGAAGAAGATATCTAAATGCATTTTCTATTTTTAGATATAAAGACCCATAAAAGGGGCCAATCAAATTAATATGAGCAAACTTGATAAAAAAACTTCTAAAGAATGCTATTGATAAAGTTTGGTGATCATCCATCAATTAGTTCTGTAGAAATAGACATTAAAAGGTATTTCTATTTTTAGCTTTTGCGGCCCCTAAAAGGGGGCAATCAAAATAATATTAGCAAACTTGATAAGAAACTACCCAAGAATGCTAGAGACAAAGTCTGGTGATCATCCATCAATTCGTTCTCTATCAATAGACATTTAACGGTATTTCTATTTTTAGCTTTAGTGGCCCCAAAAAAGGAAACAATCAAATAAATATGAGCGAACTTGATAAAACACTACCTGAGAATGCTACCGACAAAGTTCGGTGATCATCCATCAATTAGTTCTGTAGGAGAAGATGTTTAAAGGTTTTTCTATTTTAGCCCTAGATAACTTGATAAAAGACAACCTAAGAATGCTACAGACAAAGATTGGCGATCACCCACCGATAAGTTCTGTAGAAGAAGATATCTAAATGCATTTTCAATTTTTAGATATAAAGACCCCTAAAAGGGGCAAATCAAATTGAGCAAACTTGATTAAAAAAACTTCTAATGAATGCTATAGATAAAGTTTGGTGATCATCCATCAATTAGTTCTGTAGAAATAGACATTAAAAGGTATTTCTATTTTTAGCTTTTGCGGCCCCTAAAAGGGGGCAATCAAAATAATATTAGCAAACTTGATAAGAAACTACCCAAGAATGCTAGAGACAAAGTCTGGTGATCATCCATCAATTAGTTCTCTATCAATAGACATTTAACGGTATTTCTATTTTTAGCTTTAGTGGCCCTTAAAAGGGGACAATCAAATAAATATGAGCGAACTTAATAAAACACTACCCGAGAATGCTACCGACAAAGTTTGGTGATCATCCATCAATTAGTTCTATAGGAGAAGATATTTAAAGGTTTTTCTATTTTAGCCCTAGATAACTTGATAAAAGACAACCTAAGAATGCTACAGACAAAGATTGGCGATCATCCATCGATTAGTTCTATAGAAATAGAGGTTTTAAGGTTTTTCTATTTTTAGCTTTAGCGGCCCCTTAAAGGGGCCAATCAAATTCATATTAGCAAACTTGATAAAAGACTACCCAAGAATGCTCATACAAAGTTTGGTGATCATCCATCCATTAGTTCTGTGGAAGAAGATTTTTAAAGGTTTTTTTTTTTTAATTTTTAGCTCTGCTGACCCCTAAAAGGGGCCAATTGGAATGACATGAGCAAATTCAAGTGTGACTCTCACAAGGATGCTACAGACCAAATTTGAATGAAATATGTTTAGTAGTTTCAGAGAAGAAGACGATGACGACGGACGACGGATGCCGGAGCATCCCCCTTTGATACTAATAGCTTACCCTGAGGCTTCGGCTCTGGTGAGCTTAAAAATAGGACTTGAACTTTTTAAAGATTATTGATCAGAACATAATTATAATTATTCATAACGAGGGTTGTCATATTAAAAAATTACTGCAATACATAAGACACTCCCATGTGTTAAAAAATTAATGAATTCCCACAAAAGTTATACCATTAGATGCGGAAATCATTTTGAAATAAAATGGTATATATTTTAACTATCTAAATGTTGTAAGTTTATATGATATAATTCATACTTATTCCAACTGACTTTCTCAATTTATTTTTAAGATGGCAAAAGTTTAATATCTTGTAAACATACATTTGAAAGATTACTGTAAACTTATCATAACTGAATGATCATCAACGAAAGAGAAATGTTAAACAAGAGCACCGCATAGTCGTAACAATATACGCTCGAATGCAATTTGTTAAAAGGAATTAAAATTTAAAGTAATCAAAAATATCTTTAAAAGAGAGAAGATACCCATTTATAACATTTGTCCGGAACATGTTTTATTTCAATTGTTCATTTTAAGATTAGATGAATGCGGTGTGTTAAATATATATGCTACAGCTTTTGCTGTAATACAGTCAAGCACAAGATTGGCCATAATTTACCTCCACTTAATTGTAATATATACTAACTAAAACAACAATATTGTTGATTTTTAAAGAATGATAAAAAATACAAATAACATTTAACCAGATATTCAACACATTAAAATTTATTCCAAAACATATAAACATCAAAATGCTATGAATCTAAATCACCAATGAAAGAGAAGCATTTAAAAGATCAATATTTATAAAAATGAAACATTTTTATATGCTTGATTCCCTGGGTATAAGGACCCTACAATTAATATGCATAAATCATTCACAACAATGTCAAGATGACCTCAGACATACCGGTGATAACGGACCAACTCAAAGTTCCCATTTCATTGTTCAAACTACCGCAAAATGTCACGAAATAAAACTTTTTACCTATTCAATTTATAATTGGAATTACTTGCCTTACGATGCAATAGGAGCATCCCGGCTATTATCAATAATAACCTCATTCTTAATAAGGATTACAAGAAGGTTGTTCGGCGCGTTGATTTGTCACTTACACCCCCACCCACCCCCCCCCCCTCATCAACTCTACAACCCTCCCACCTTTCCAAAGCAATGTAAACTGCAGTATTTTTCATTTGAAATTTGTTTTGTAATTTGATATGTGCTTTTATCACATACAATACACGTAGCGATTTTGCGACTCCATAAAAACGTTAAACTGTAGACGCGTCATTGAAAAATGTTGTTGTTTTTTTTTTCACTTTAATGACTCTTTATTTTGGATATGAGATAAATAGAATATTATATTCGTGTTATTTTGATACTGAATTTATTGAGTTTGTTGAATAAAATAATGTTATGCTCTCCACGGCTCGCATAATATAACTTTATTCAACTCGTTCAAACACTAACTCAATATCCTCTATTTATTTCAATTTTCTTTTTTATCCCACCAAAAATAAAAAATTTAAATACATGTACTCGTAAAAAATGTATATTACCACTTTTTTATAAATATATATGTATCAGTTTTTAATTTTCAAATTATCATTAGATTATCTTCCCTTGATCATTATGAACAAAATTGTTATTATAGTAAACATTTGCTGGATACTAATTTTTTTATGATTATCAAGGGGAGATTATTTTATGTTAGTTTGATCAATACTGGCCAGACTAATGTGCCTCAGGACGTTAAAAAGGGGGAGAAAAAAATAATGGAAAGTTTAAAGGGAATTAAAGTTACTTAAAATGTACCCATTCCTATTGCTAGAGTTAGTTCCCTTGTAATCTGTAAGACCCGCTTATACTTTCAAATTATCCGCGTTACATCGTATAGCGGATAATTGTTGTCTTGTCCTACCTACCTAACTACCGACCGACCCATACATTTTTAAATGTCAGATAATCCTAAAAATATTGTTTTTCCCCATTTTGTCATTAAGTCAACAATTTTGAGTATATTTTCTTGAACCACCTGATATACAACCTCAAACCTTTATGTTCAGCCTCAAAATATGACACCATTGTAGAAGAAAGATTATTAATATATTCGTTGTTGTGTAACCTCTACAGAGCTGCGCACGAGATAATTAAGTGATGCGCACAAGATATTATGTCGTTGCTACACTTTTGTTAGTCCTGCGCACGAGGAAATTGAGTGTTTCGCACAAGATACTATGTCGTTGCCACACTTTTCTTAGTCCTGAGCACGAGATAATTTAGTGGGACGCACAATACCCTTTGTCATTGCCACACGTTACTTAGTCCTGCGCACGAGATAAGTAAGTGGGACGCACAATATTTTATGTCGATGCCACACGTTACCAAGTCCTGCGCACGAGATGATTAAGTGTTGCGCACAATATTTTATGTCGATGCCCAATACCCTTTGTCATTGCAACCCGTTACTTAGTCCTGCAAACGAGATAATTAAGTGTTAAGCACAAGATACTTCGTCGTTGCCACGCGTTACTTAGTCCTATGCACGAGATAATTAAGTGGGACGCACAATACCCTTTGTCATCGCCACACGTTACTTAGTCCTGCAAACGAGATAATTAAGTGTTGAGCACAAGATACTTCATCGTTGCCACAAGATACTTAGTCCTGCGCACGAGATTATTTAGTGTTGCCCACAAGATACTATGTCTTTGCCACACGATACTTTGTCCTGCGCACGAGATAATTAAGTGTTGAGCACAAGATACTTCGTCGTTGCCACGCGTTACTTAGTCCTACGCACGAGATAATTAAGTTGGACGCACAATACCCTTTGTCATTGCCACACATTACTTAGTCCAGCAAACGAGATAATTAAGTGTTGAGCACAAGATACTTCATCGTTGCCACAAGATACTTAGTCCTGCGCACGAGATTATTTAGTGTTGCCCACAAGATACTATGTCTTTGCCACACGATACTTTGTCCTGCGCACGAGATAATTAAGTGTTGAGCACAAGATACTTCGTCGATGCCACACGTTACTTAGTCCTGCGCACGAGATTATTAAGTGTTGCCCACAAGATACTTTGTCTTTGCCACACGATACTTTGTCCTGCGCACGAAATAATTAAATGTTGAGCACGAGATACTTTGTCGTTGCCACACGTTATTAAGTCCTGCAAACGGGATAATTAAGTGTTGCCCACAAGATACTTTGTCGTTGCCACACGTTACTAAGTCATGCGCACGAGATAATTAAGTGTTGCGCACAAGAAACTATGTCTTTGCCACACGTTACTTAGTCCTGTGCACTCGATAATTAAGTGGGAAGCATAAGATATTATATCGTTGTCACACGATACTAAGTCCTGCGCACGAAATAACCAAGTGTTGCGCACAAGAAACTATGTCTTTGCCCCGCGTTACTTAGTCCTGCGCACAAGATAATTAAGTGTTGAGCACAAGATACTATTTCGTTGCCACACGTAACTTAGTCCTACGCACGAGATAATCAATTGTTGCACACAAAATACTATGTCGTTGCCAGGCGTTACTTAGTCCTGCGCACAAGATAATTAAGGGGGGCGCAAAAGACACTTTGTCATTGCTACACGTTACTTAGTTCTGCACAAGAAATAATTAAGTGGGGTGCACAAGATACTTTGTCGTTGCCACAAGATACTTAGTCCTGCGCACGAGATTATTTAGTGTTGCCCACAAGATACTATGTCTTTGCCACACGATACTTTGTCCTGCGCACGAGATAATTAAGTGTTGAGCACAAGATACTTCGTCGTTGCCACGCGTTACTTAGTCCTACGCACGAGATAATTAAGTTGGACGCACAATACCCTTTGTCATTGCCACACATTACTTAGTCCAGCAAACGAGATAATTAAGTGTTGAGCACAAGATACTTCATCGTTGCCACAAGATACTTAGTCCTGCGCACGAGATTATTTAGTGTTGCCCACAAGATACTATGTCTTTGCCACACGATACTTTGTCCTGCGCACGAGATAATTAAGTGTTGAGCACAAGATACTTCGTCGATGCCACACGTTACTTAGTCCTGCGCACGAGATTATTAAGTGTTGCCCACAAGATACTTTGTCTTTGCCACACGATACTTTGTCCTGCGCACGAAATAATTAAATGTTGAGCACGAGATACTTTGTCGTTGCCACACGTTATTAAGTCCTGCAAACGGGATAATTAAGTGTTGCCCACAAGATACTTTGTCGTTGCCACACGTTACTAAGTCATGCGCACGAGATAATTAAGTGTTGCGCACAAGAAACTATGTCTTTGCCACACGTTACTTAGTCCTGTGCACTCGATAATTAAGTGGGAAGCATAAGATATTATATCGTTGTCACACGATACTAAGTCCTGCGCACGAAATAACCAAGTGTTGTGCACAAGAAACTATGTCTTTGCCCCGCGTTACTTAGTCCTGCGCACAAGATAATTAAGTGTTGAGCACAAGATACTATTTCGTTGCCACACGTAACTTAGTCCTACGCACGAGATAATCAATTGTTGCACACAAAATACTATGTCGTTGCCAGGCGTTACTTAGTCCTGCGCACAAGATAATTAAGGGGGGCGCAAAAGACACTTTGTCATTGCTACACGTTACTTAGTCCTGCACAAGAAATAATTAAGTGGGGTGCACAAGATACTTTGTCGTTGCCACACGACACTCAGTCTTGTGCACGAGAAAATTAAGTGTTGCCCACAAGATACTATGTCGTTGCCACTCGTTACTTAGTCATGTGCACGAGATAATTAAGTGTTGCCCACAAGATACTTCGTCGTTGCCACACGTTACTTAGTCCTGCGCACGAGATAATTAAGTGTTGCCCACAAGATACTTTGTCGTTGTCACACATTACTAAGTCCTGCGCACGAGATAATTAAGTGTTGCCCACAAGATACTTCGTCGTTGCCACACGTTACTTATGCCTGCGCACATGATAATTAAGTGTTGCCCACATGATAATATGTCTTTACCACACGTTACTAAGTCCTGCGCACGAGATAATTAAGTGTTGCCCACAGGATACTTTGTCGTTGCCACACGTTACTTAGTCCTGCGCACGAGATAATTAAGTGTTGCCCACAAGATACTTTGTCATTGCCACACGTTACTAAAGTCCTGCGCACGAGATAATTAAGAGTTGCCCTCAAGATACTTTTTCGTTGCCACACGTTACTTAGTCCTGCGCACGAGATAATTAAGTGTTGTCCACAAGATACTATGTCTTTGCCACACGTTATTTAGTCCTGCGCACGAGATAATTAAGTGTTGCCCACAAGATACTTTGTCGTTGCCACACGTTACTAAGTCCTGCGCACGGAATAATTAAGTGTTGCCCACAAGATACTTTGTCGTTGCCACACGTTACTTATGCCTGCGCACAAGATAATTAAGTGTTGCCCACAAGATAATATGTCTTTGCCACACGTTACTAAGTCCTGCGCACGAGATAATTAAGTGTTGCCCACAAGATACTTTGTCGTTGCCACACGTTACTAAGTCCTGCGCACGATATAATTAAGTGTTGCCCCACAAGATACTTTGTCGTTGCCACACATTACTAAGTCCTGTGCACGAGATAATTAAGTGTTGCCCACAAGATACTTTGTCGTTGCCACACGTTAATTAGTCCTGCGCACGAGATAATTAAGTGTTGCCCAAAAGATAATATGTCTTTGCCACACGTTACTTAGTCCTGCGCACGAGATAATTAAGTGTTGCCCACAAGATACTTTGTTGTTGCAACACGTTACTTAGTCCTGCGCACGAGATAATTAAGTCTTGACCACAAGATACTTTGTCGTTGCCACACGTTACTTAGTCCTGCGCACGAGATAATTAAGTTTTGCCCTCAAGATACTTTTTCGTTGCCACACGTTACTTAGTCCTGCGCACGAGATAATTAAGTGTTGCCCACAAGATACTTTGTCTTTGCCACACGTTACTTAGTCCTGCGCACGAGATAATTAAGTGTTGCCCACAAGATACTTTGTCGTTGCCACACGTTACTTAGTCCTGCGCACGAGATAATTAAGTGTTGCCCACAAGATACTTTGTCTTTGCCACACGTTACTTAGTCATTCGCACGAGATAATTAAGTGCTGCCCACAAGATACTTAGTTGTTGCCACACGTTACTAAGTCCTGCGCACGAGATATTATATTATTGTCCCACGATATTAAGTCCATGCGCAGGAGATAATTAAGCGTTGCCAAAAAGATACTATGTCATTGCCACACGTTACTTATGCCTGCGCACAAGATTATTTAGTTGTGCGCACAGGATTCTATGTTTTGGCCACGTTTAACAAAATCGTGCACAGAAAATACAAAGTTGCGCTCGATATAATTAAGTGTTGCCAAAAAGATACTATATCGTGGCCACACGTTACTTAGTCCTGCGCACAAGATAATTAAGTCATGCGCACAAGATACATTGTCGTGTGCACAATGTAATTAACCAATCAAGTAAAAATATACATGTATATATGAATTTTCTTAATTAACCAGAAAGATGAGCCATAGGACACTGATGCCCCTAATTCACTTGCCTGTCAAACGTCAATATAGCTCATCTCCTGGCCATGGGAAATGTTCCTACCAAATAAAATAAATCGGGATTTATTCCTTCTCAAGTCATCGTATAGGCAATTTTAACAAGGCGTTAGTACATACTGAACAGCCCTATCATTAGATAGTCCCCGCAAAGGGCCATAACTTATAAAGTCCATATACAAAGTATTAATTATCTCCTGCGCACGACTTTGTAACTTGTTGCCACGACACAGATCTTGTGCGCATGACTTAGTGACTCGTGGATATAACAGATTATTTCGTGCACACTACTTAACCCTTTCGCTGCCAGAGGGTTATTGTTTTATTGTTCACCTATTTCAATGGTAGGATACTACGTCATCGCGCACCTGCTAAATGCTCCCACTTGGACCATTTTTTCGTCGACTCGAAGGTAAAATACAATTTTATTATAAGAAAACGTAAGAGTATTAAAATATCATGTTGCGCACCAAAGAATGGCTATAGTACTTGAGATAATTGTAAAAAAAGTTTATAGATTTATTGCCTGGTTTAGGCCTGAAAACGGGATAAGTGTTTTTCTCTGTATGCTCCCACTCGGACTTCTCCCGAAACATATATGAAATAAGGTTGAAAACCTTCTTTAAAATTATTTTTAACGTACCGGAACATAAACCGAGTCATGTATACCCATTATTCTATATTAGTTTCAAATGTTTCTATTCAAAAGTCAGTATTTCTTAATTCTTTTTATAAAAATGGAAAATGCTCCCACTCGGACTCAACTTCAGAGATGCTCCCACTCGGACCTAAATATATACAAATTTTGAAAGCATATTGCTGTCTTAAGATAATATCTGATATTATCATTTTTTTCAAAATATCTTTATATTCACGTTCATAATATGGATATATCTCATTGAGGAGGAATACTCTAGAAAACACAAGAATAATAGTTCTTTGAAGTAATTATCTTTTGTTCAGTTTTTTGCGTTATTTTTTGGACAATGTGTCATAAATGATCAATTCATCTGAAATTTCACTGGAGGATAGATTTCAATAAAGAAAAAATACCGCAAACAAGAATGACAACTCTCCAGTTTTTGAGTTATTGCTCTTTGTATTCACTATCATAAGTTTGCAAGGACCATACCTCTAAAGGTATTTGAGATATAAACTTAAAACTTTATATTGAACATGTTTAATAGAAGTGAATAGCAGAGCATAAGGACCAGAAGTGTTCACTTAATGCTTCTTTGTTGTTTTTCTTTGTTTTTTTTTCATGGGAGTGTTATTTTTGTCATGATTTATTATGTCTAGGCTATAACTTTTCATTAATTTTCACGAGTATCAATACTTGGAATTTTTACACGTATGTAAGGGTTATCTCCCCTTTGAAATGTACTTCCTCCTTATCGCGGGGGGTTTTGCTGTCTGTGATTCCTTCTTGTATTATTGTTATTATTTTAACGTCATTCAAATATCCTGAAATCATTTTTCTATGATTTTATTCATAAATATAATGCTCAAATAAAGATTTATCAATATTGTATGTTCCGAAAAGCATTATTTGTAAAGATAATACCGAATTTACATTTCATAAAGGGAGGTAATTAGAAATATATTGTAATATAAGTGTAAGTTGAATCTTTCAAAAAGAAATGAATGCATAATGCATACATGTATATTTTTATGATAACATATACTGTGGACAAGCATTTGCAGTACGTATTTGACATATTCCTTTATGTTTGAAAATTGTTTTAGTACCATAAATATTAATACATTTAATTTATAGACAATTTCAATTGGTAACAGCCTGAATTATAACTTACATGATCTTTAATTACCAAAATATGGTAAAGACTGTGATAAAGAAATAACTATGATCTTTGTTTTCTTTTTTTTATTTGGGTAAAAATACGTAAACATGATAACTTTCATACTTAAAATTGTCAAAGTTGTTAATAATTGTGACGCCGTAGTACGTATGGCAGTACATTGACTTTTTAACCTGTTCATGCCAAAATAATTTACATGTTGTTCTTTAATAAACTATTCAAATCAACCGATAGATATTGACTTCTTTATGTTCATAAACGTACCATTATGCTGTTTTAAAACCTAAATCACATGTTTAACAAACACGCAGACCATTGGGTTTTAAATTATTAACAAGATATTAAAGTCAGCAATTATTGAATAAATGCTGGCCTCTAATATGTGCACGAGTCCAACAGAATCTTAATCCAGTATGGTACTAAACAATGTATAATGACTTCTTTGTAAAACACCACAATTTTTGAACATCTAAACAAAACTTTATTCTTGAGATCCAAACTGCCCATTTAAAGTCTTATAGTCCTAGCTTGTTGTTGGCAATAATTTTGAATTATCCCTTCGGATGCAACACAAGCCAAGTGCACCTTTTTGTATAGTGATCCTGTCAGTTGAAACTTTGTCATGGCACCTTGTTCCTGCCCAACGACGTCATTCTACAGAATCAAAGAAGTGATATCTGTAAAAAGAATGAAAAGTTAATGTTGCCAAACACAGTAGTTTTTGACAAAATGGTGTTCGAATTGAGAGAATAATCCATAAAAGCTAACACAGCAATGTGCTTTCAAAATGTATAAATTTGGGTCCGAGTGGGAGCATCTCTGAAATCGAGTCCGAGTGGGAGCATTTTCCATTTTCATAAAAAAACGTTTAAAAGACAGACTTTTGAATAGAAATATTTGAAACTGATATAGAATAATGGGTATACATGACTCGGTTTATGTTCCGGTACGTTAAAAATAATTTTAAAGAAGGTTTTCAACCTTATTTCATATATGTTTCGGGAGAAGTCCGAGTGGGAGCATTCAGAGAAAAACACTTATCCCGTTTTCAGGTCTAAACCAGGCAATAAATCTATAAACTTTTTTTACAATTATCTCAAGTACTATAGCCATTCTTTGGTGCGCTACATGATTTTTTAATTCTCTTACGTTTTCTTGTAATAAAATTGTATTTTACCTTCGAGTCGACGAAAAAATGGTCCAAGTGGGAGCATTTAGCAGGTGCGCGATGACGTAGTATCCTACCATTGAATTAATGGCAAAAAGGTTATTTTATCGACTACCTGTTGTGACCGATTAACCGCTGGGATTTTTATAAACTTTTATCTATAAGAAATACACACTTAACAAATAAAAATATATCTACCAATAAAAAGTCTTTTTTTTAAAGAAATAAATATTTATATATACATGTAAACCTTGTTTATCAAATTCGTTTCGGAGCAATAACATGACATCCAAGTGGCCCCTTGGCCCTCAAACTGCACAGCTGCATTGGTCTAAGCCAGTAAATGACCTCTATTGGTTTTTGTGTCAAGGTCATACTGACATTGTATGTCAAAATGGTTTTCGACCAATAACTTGATAACCAAAAGCCCCTTGACCCTCATTCTTGAAAGGTGTCGGCCCGTAGATGACCCTTATTGAGTTTTGAGTCAAGAGGTCAAAGGTGAAAGTCACATTAACCATGTATGTCAAAACGGTTTCTAAACAATAACAAGCCAACCCAACACAAGACACAACAGGCAATATTTCATTTAAGGTCATTATATTGTTAAAAGCGCATTATGTTTCAGTTATCACCAGCTGGGAGCATGGGTGGATTCAGTTGTGGCCAGATGGAAGCATGGGGATTTAGTTGATTCAAGCTTGGAGCTCGGGGGGATTCTGTTGTGGCCAGCTAGGAGCATGATTGGATTCAGTTGTCACCAGCTAGGAGCCAGGGTGGATTCATTTTTGGCCAGCTGGGAGCGACAGGGGGAATTCAGTTGTGGACAGCTTGGGGCACATGTGGATTCAGTTGTCACCTGCTGGGAGCACGGAATGATATGATTCAGGTGATGCCAGCTGGGAGCATAGATGGATTCAGTTGTCACCAGCTGGGACCACGGATGGATTCAGTTGATGCCACCTCGGAGCACGGGAGGATTTAGGTGATGCTAGCTGGGAGTACGAGTGGATTTAGTTCTTGCTAACACAGAGGAAAGAAGGATTCAGTTGATTCCAGCTCACAGGGGGATTCAGTTGTGGCCAGCATGGAGCAAAGTCGGATTCAGTTGTCACCAGCTGGGAGCATAGTGGATTCAGTTGTGGACAGCTGGAAGCATGAATGATTCCGTTGATGCCACCACCTGGGAGCATGGATGATTCCGTTGATGCCACCACCTGGGAGCATGGATGGATTCAGTTGATGCTAGCTGGGAGAATGGGTGGATTCAGTTGATGCCACCTGGGAGCACGGGAGCTCCAAAAAACAAAAAATATCCAGATACAAATAATTAAAATATTTTTGATGACAGTTCTTACTGAACGATCTTCTTACATTATGATGTAAAATCTGTCACCACTCACCTGGGTCTGACATTACCTAGGAATTTTGTAAAGTTTTAATAGAATCTGTAGTAAGCCTTTCTCCCATTCACGGGGATGATTACAGTTGTCGTACAAATCAATGTTTTCATATGTTAAGATGACATTGGATATAAATTATGTTTTCAATTCTATGTTGTATGAAATAAGATGTTAAATTAGATGCTGTATGATATATTAGATGTTGTATGTTGTATAATATATTAGATATTTTATGATATTATAAGATGTATGATATTATACCACAAATAAATAAATCCACCCGTGACAATATGTTGTATGATATATTGGATATTGTTTAATATATAAGATATTGTAAGATATAATATTTTAGATGTTATTACATGTTGTATGATATTACATGTTAGTGATGTTACATAATAGAGCATATAATGATATATGATATATATATGTTAATATATAATATGTCACATGACATAAGATGTTGTATGATAAATTAGATGCTGTATGATATAATATATATGGTCTTATATGATATTACATGTTGTATGCTATTGGATGCTGTACGGTATAAGATGTTATATGATATTAGATCTATATGTTGTATGCTATTGCATGTTGTATGATATTACATATTGTATGACATTACATATAGTTTGAAATATTTATCCCTTTATAACCTGTTGGAATTAAAGTATTTTGAACAATTCTTTAGTCAAGCCTGCTTTCACAACCGTGCAAACTGAGCAGACTCTACTATTAGTACCAAGTTATTATACTTTGATATTGAAGTCCCTAAAATTTCACAGGAAAAAAATAAAAAAAAAAGAATGGAAAAACTGGTTATCATATCATTAATAAGGCAAAGGTCACTAGAGCCAACTCTCTAGTCAAAATATGCATTTAAAGCCATGCCATCTATGCCCCATCATAAATAGAAGTGGAGAAGTTGGGAGTTGGTTGTAGAGAAAATCAGACAAGAACTGATCCAGATATAAAGAAATACCTATCAGGTTAGTTATGTTATAAATACATGTACTACATTAGTTGTAATGCTCTTTTCGCTGTGCCTTAAATAGGTATTTATGTCTGCTAGAGGGCATAAACATAAGCTTTTATAACTCATATTAATAAAAAAATAAAAAAAGAAGTAAAAACAAATGCTTGCATAAATCTTAAGTGTCCATGGTGGGATGTATGAATTATTGGGAAAGCATGTTTGATGCATGTATGTGAATGTTCTATTTGGGAACGCATACATGGTGCATTTGTATTTTTTCCTGAGAAAGCATATGTGGTGCACATAATGTTATTTGATGCTTTATCTGGTTTTAAAGCATATGTGATGCATATATGTGAATGTTCTATTTAGGAAAGCATATGTGGTGCATGTATGTGAATGTTTTATCTGGGAAATCATGTGTGGTGCATGTATTTTTAATTTGGTAAAGTATGTGGTGACTGGTTTATAAATTTGATGTTGTATTCGGGAAACGCATGTGTGCTGCTTGTCTGAGAATCAATATTTTACGCAATGGTATTAGGGCTTATGTTAAGTTAGTAAAATAATTAATTACTTCATTAAAATTTCAGACCAAATTATCATAATAACCGGTCCTGCCACCGGACTGACCGGTCCAAAATCTGTCCCTGTCTTCTCGTGTCTTATTTCACTATTAATAATGCGTTAAAATTTTCCTGAGGTTACGAGACAATTCTTCAGGTAACCGTTTTATATGGGGTATGTATTCAAATAATGAACACTTTATCAATTAGAACCAACATTATTTCGCCAGGTCACTGCCTGAAAATCTGAAATGTTGACAGACCAGGTTCTATTTAATACTGTTGGTTACAAGTTCAGTGTTTGAGATTTCATACTAAAATGCCTTTTTACTTTGAATGGCTTTTTCTATACTCTAAGATGGACAAGTCCATTTAAGAAATTCAGCGGGGTCGTTCTCTAAGTTTGGTATATTTTATTTTGAAAAGGCATAATAAAAACTAAGTCAACCATATAAGTAAAGCTGCATGATTTAAGCCAACAAATTTCAATAAAAATTAAATCTGAGAAAATAAATGTACTAAAAATTTAAGGAAAAGTATTATGATTCATATTTTTCGTATTCTTATAATAATTTGTTTTATTATGTTGTAAAATGTTAAAGAAGAAGAAGAATCTTTATTTTGCAAATTAACTCTCAAAAGAGTCATGTACAAGCATTCATAATATATACAATAACATGTATGCATAAGTAAATAAATAATTACATAGCAAGATGACGTGACTGCAAGTATTTCTTATATATCATTATTCAGAATTGGGCATTGAAGAATAAACTGGATTTTTAATTTATATAGTGTAAACTCTGTTATTCCAGGGTTTTGTCTTAAAGGACCTAAGATCAGTCTGTAAATGATTAATTAATAAAAAAAGGCTAAGTGCAAGGGATCATAAAATAACTGTTAAAAAGATATGAAAGGGAACAAAACCTTGCTCTAATAAGTGTTTGGGTTTTGAGTATGAGATGTAATTATTCTCAAAAATGTATTGCAAAACATACATCTAATGCTTTACATAAAGTATTTAGTATGAATTTTCCACTAGTGAAAAAAGTAAACTGTATGGTTCTTTAATTGCTATTGTACAAAATTACTGTTCAGAAGTCTTGGGAATGAATTCAGGAACATATATAGAATTTATTTATACAAAACTTTGTCAGAAACAACTATTAGTTAATAAATCAACTAAAATTACTGGTCTCTACAGAGAATTAGGGAGAGTTCATATGATTATTTGTAG
This sequence comes from Ruditapes philippinarum, assembly GCF_026571515.1. Lineage (NCBI taxonomy): Eukaryota > Metazoa > Mollusca > Bivalvia > Venerida > Veneridae > Ruditapes > Ruditapes philippinarum. Next base: position 46,607 of record NW_026853897.1, read on the forward strand.
AAAAAATAAATATGATAGGATAATGGATCCATTTTCTAAAATCAGACAACTCTTTGCAATCATACTTAAAAATAATGCCAAAAAATAATATAAAATACAAAAAATCAAATTGGGCTTTCCAGATTAAAACAATGCTAAACTTTCAATCAAGATAATGGCTTCTATAAGCTTCTGCTTTCGGTCAAAATCTATAATTATTGCTATGTTGTTATTAACACATGTACAAATATTCTAAATAAAATATGTTTAAATCAAGATAATGGTAATTTTCAACAAAGGATAATTATTATCAAGCTTGGTTTGCAAATATATAAACAATTCACAACATCTATTTAAGTGACATTATGTCCATCCAGGGGTACATAGTGAGTGGACAGGTGAAGATCAAAGTAGGTTTACATGTTGCCATAATTCCTTTTAATTTGATAAGTTACTTCACATGAATAATAAATAACTTGCGTGACCTAAGGGAATTTCTATAAATGCCCATGTGAATAACCTGTTACATTTAGTTATTTATAAAAATTGGGGCAGTATTTTTATATTTAAGGCATATTTTGTTTAAAGGGTGAACAAGTGAAAAAAGTTTCAAAGCCATATGTCAATGGATTTTGAAAATATCTGAGATGGTACGTAAACTTTTACGTAAATTCTTAGTTGAAAAAGGGGCTAAATTCTGTCCAAATGCTTGATAAGTTACCTCCTCCTGTCTACGGGTTGAGGTCATGATGATGAACAAGTGTGCAAAGTGTCAAAGCCATATGTCAATGGACTTTGAAAATATTTGAGGTGTTACAAAAACTTTAGCATAAATGGTTACGCCGGCGCTCGGGTGACTAGGATTGCTCTACTTATTCTTATCGAATAGTCAAGCTAAAATGAGCATAATATAACATTAACGAACAGCAGATTTAAACACACTTTTAATTTTGAAGCATGCTTAAAATCAATAAGTGGGAGATCTGAAGTGCCGCCTGACCTTATCCAATGTAAACAATATTTATTAATGGAGTTAAAGCACTCTTCAATAAATCTCGAAAAAAAGTTTATGACATTGCTCTGTTTACATTCCTACTCAGATTACAACAAGAGCCTGTTGAAAAGGGTGATAATCCTCGAATAGGTTTTGGACACATTAAAATGTATACATTTTGTACTTTCCGGACAAATTTCAAAGCGCAATAATTCCAAACTTTGGCAATGCAAGTTCCTGTTCTTTGCACTGCACTTCTACTCAATGAAATCTATCGACCGACTTCGTTTGTTGTTGATATCTCTTGTAGTTTAATAGTAAGGCCAAAAAAAAAATATGTCTGGTTACGGTGACCCGATCGACACTATTCGCCCCCACACCCCCCTCGACAATAAACATTTTTCCCGAGTTTTAACAGTAAAAAATCATTACGTATTGTGTGAAATGCGAAGATCTAAATCCTATATTTGCATGATCTCAATGAAAGCGAAAATTGTCGACTGAACTTTTACATGTCCAAAAATAGCAAATTTAATACAAACCAGAGGGCTATGATGGCCCTGAAATCGCTCACCTGTTTATAAAACTCTATGACAAGAATCATATATTAGTACTATTGTAATCTATAAAAAAGCAGATATAAAGTCTATATCTAAAACTGATATCACAAAATTTATACAAATGTATTTGTATCTGAAATAGTGCATGTGTAAAAACATTACTGGTCGCTATTGCTTAGGGAAAATAACAAATTCAAAAGATGTGTACATATAAGGGAAATCAATGACCTACTGGGGCGGGGTCAATTTTGACCCCAGGGCTTCTTTTTGAACAAACTTGGTAGACCCCCATCAGACGATTTTTCATGCATAATATCTAACCTCTAGCTCTTTGGATTTGATTTTTAAAAGAATATATTTTTAAGTTCGTACATATAAGGAAAATCAATGACCCCCTGGGTACGGTCAATTTTTATCCTAGGGCTTTCATTTGAACAAACTTGGTAGGCACTCACTAGAAGATGTTTCATGCTAAATATCTAAGTACTAGTTCTTTGAGGTTTTTTAAAGATTTATTTTTGTTTTCACTATATACATTAAAAGAAAATCAATGACCCCCGGGACAGGCCAATTTTAACCTCAGGGCTTTTATTTGAACAAACTTGGCAGAAACCCATTAGAAGATGTTTCATGCCAAATATCTAAGCTTTAGCTCTGTGGATTCTTTAAAAGAAGATTTTCTTGTTTTACTATATACATATAAAGAAAATCAATGACCCCTGCGGCGGGCCATTTTTGACCCAAAGGCTTTTATTTGAACAAACATGGTTGACACTCACTAGAAGATGTTTCATGCTTAATATCTAAGCTCTAGCTAGCTCTTTGGATTTTTTAAATGAAGATTTTTAAGTTTTTACAAAGGACATATAAGTTAAATCAATGACTCCATGGGCGGTGCCAATTTTGTTCCAGGGCTGTTATTTGAAAAAACTTGAAAGACACTCATTAGAAGACGTTTCATGCTTAATATCTAAGCTCTAAATTTTGGGATTTTTAAAGAAAATTTTTAAAGAAGTTTTTACAATAGACATATAAGGAAAATCAATCACTCACCGGGGCGGGGCCAATTCTTGCTCAAGTGCTTTTATTTGAACAAACTTGGTAGACAATCACTAGTCAAATATCTAAGCTCCAGCTCTTTGGGATTTTTTTAAAGATATTTTAAGTTTCTTCGTTTGGTTGCCATGGCAATCAGAGTTTTGCATGGAATTTAATTTTCTGAACATTTTTTTAAGGTGACCACAAATGGAACATTCCTGTAAAGTTTGGATGAAATTGGCTCAGTAAAGGTTTACAGACGGACGACGGACACCGGACGAAAAACGATCACAAAAGGTCACCATGTCACTTTGTGACAGGTGAGCTAAAAATAGCCTGTTAAGAGTGAGAGTGAGCTTATGTAGAAAATTCTACTCAGGCTAGCTTCTATAAACTTTTTAAATGCAAGTTTGAGGGGGAATCATTCTTATACTTGCCAAGGTCAAAAAATCTTTATTCATTGATACGATTTCATACTCGTACTACCATCTTCCAATAGAAACCGGAAACTGGGCAAGAATTCAATTAAATGATAAACTTGTACGTCATGTAATAAACTAGGCGACGAATTTCATTTATTATTCGAATGCAAAATCTTTGAAAATGAGCACAAGTGCTTTTTAAAACCTTATTATTATATAAGACCAAATATAATCAAAACATCTGAATTAACGATTGCTAATAATAAAGAAGCGCGTCTGAAATTAGGTAAATTTGTTATGTGTACATACTAAGTAGAATTTAAGTTTAAGACCAATATATAATTGTTATTCAAATAAAACTTGCTTTTTCCGAATATCAGAAGTGATGATAAGTCTCTGTTTCGTTTTGGGAGACCTAGAGGCTTATATATATAGTATTCCGCATTTTAATAAGACCACAGATTTTTTATTTTTCTACAGGAAAGGTCAGAAGACACTGGTTAGATCTAAAAGTACTTATCAACTTCCATATCTCAAAATCTAATGCCATTTTTCACTATAAAAATGTGTCATTTCTATCCACTTTATACAAGAGAAATATTTTTCTCCTTTTGACCTACGATATACCGCCATTCGCTAATTAAATTATATAAGATCGTGGGAACTGTGACGTCCGACACCTTTGTATAGGGCTCATCGTGAAGTCGGGGTTACTTCTGACTCCCGACCGCCACTGGGAAGTCGAGGGTCAGGATCGTACCTGGCACGGCCTGGGGCGCGTGTCATCACAGACAGACTTTATTGGAGGTCGTGCTATGGTTGAGTTCAGGTCCATGATAGAGTAAGCGGAGACCACTAGTTCCCGCCGATCTGAAAACGTTTCTCTAATCTACATTATAAATTATATTCAATTCACTTTGCATAATAAAACACTTGAATATTACCCAACTTTAACTAAAGGGAAGTAAATGCAACAACATCTCCTATGTAAAGCTATTTTTGTTTTCTTACCTCATTTGCCATTCGCACTTTATAAAATTGAAAGTATTCGAGTAGTCCTATACCCTATCTTTTTTGTTATTGTTAAACATTAGACTTCTCCATTTATACCTTGAAAATGATTCGCATGTTAACTGACATAATGTAGTATATTCATTTTGTTCAATACATTTTTCGCATCATGATATTCTGATATGAATGTGTTAAAAAATCTTGATCGTTGATATATGACTATTGAGCAGTAATCGTCAATTTAATACTACACGTGTATTTTTTTCATGTCCACTTTACTTCTTTTTATTTTTTCTTTATTTTTTTCTCTTTTACACCAAACCTACCAATTTAATTACATTTTTCATTGTCAATTTTCTAAGTCCATCCAGTCACATCTTTTTGTTACAATCGAATCACTTTGCATGGACACAAAAATTGTCGAAACACAACTTAATACATTATTTTCCATTTCAAACATATAGGTATCAAAGTTAGTCAATTTCACCTATAACTTATCATAGCCTATATGAAGATAGTGTATGACGCGAAGGGTACAATGAAAACAGGGATATGCTGTAAGGAGCTGCTCCAACAAACAAAACTAACAAGGAAAAAAAAAAGAACTTACCTACCTGCCTACCCAATTTTTATACATGTCACAGTAACTAGACACCTTTTTATGTGGGCTAATGTCCTGGGCATAGTTCAATGTGAAAAAATAAACAAAGGGCAATAATTCCAAAATTTGGCAAGGCAGTTATGGTTCTGTTGCACTGCACATCTACCCAATGAGATTTATCTACCTACAATACGTCTTGTTCATATCTATTATGCTTTCAAAGCTATGTCCTGGACAATGTTCAAAGTTTAAAATGTACAAAGGACAATAACTCCAAAATTAGGCAAGGCTGAGTTACGGTTCTTGTGCACTGCACATCTACCCGATGAGATCTGTCTACCTACAAATTTTCATGTTGATACCTCTTGTTGTTTCAGAGTAATGTCCCGGACATGAAAAGCGGACGGACGAAAGGATAGACGGACGGACGGACAATGCGGCTACTATATGCTCATCCTTCGTGGAGCATAACAAATTTACATATTCATAATTATTATTACATTCATGTAATAATTCTTGTAGAAATGGTGTCTCCAAATCATAGAGCTGATCAACCCACAGGTGTTTGAAACAAACTTTTTTATGTTCTATATGGGCTTTAGACTATAATAAGATATATCTTATGGACGTTTTCGGGAGTTTTCATATAGACAAATAGGCAAAATTAAAATGTTCAATAGAATTTCTTTAAACTTGGCATGTTATTAGAATATGATAAGAGAAACATTTTAAACAGAAAAAACATTGGGGTCACCATTCTCATTTTTGAGTTGTAAATAATCTGCCCTTGAATTCAACGAAAAAGTCGAATTGAAGGGCAGATTATTTACAATGAAGCAAAAAAATACATTTTTTCTTTTTATTTTCATGAAGCTTACATTCGTCTTAGTCAATATGCAAAATTTCAAGAACAAATTTAGAGTGGATAGTTTTTTCCCACGTCTTCTTTTAACCACGGATTTATATAAACCCGTGTCTTAACCTGTGCATTTTTCTTAAAAATTGACCCATTTTTTATGACTTTAACCCTTTACCTCATATATACGCGAAACAACGCACTTTCGATCCCCCCCCCCCCCCCGCATCAAATAGTGAAAAAATTTGTACTATTTGGGCCCCAAACACATGTTTTCGTTTGAGAAATGTTGCTAAAAACTGAGCATTTTTTCGGCGCCTGTCCCCATCCAAAAGATACATCAGGGGGTTGGCAGAAGGGGGATCTGCCCCCTTCTGTTTGGGGGGTTTGAAGGGGAGCGGCAGTCCTCCTCATCGCCAAGAAAGTTTTGGACTTGTTAGAGGCTAAAAATAACCCCAGGTCGACATAAGGTACCGTGTAACCAACACTGAAAAGCCTTTGACTCTATCTCAATCAATTGAGAAGTTGCAGCATTTTGAAATCAATTGTGATGGAAAAAATCATGGCAAAATAGTGATTTTTGGCAATTTTGAGATGTCCCCTCGTTGCCATGGTAACATGAAATTTAAGACTGAGCGTATGTCGCTACAAAGGCAATGGTCCAGTCAACATTTGTGCCAAGTTTAATTGACTAGTATTGAAGCATTTTTCATAGTTTCATAGCAGTTTGAACTTGTAACAGGAAGCTTTTCAATGAAAACGGCCATTTTTCACAATATGCTAATGAGGGAAAGTACCTTTATTTTCGTTGAAAAACAAAACAAAACAGAAACAATATAAGAATTGCATATAAGTATGTATTGTATTCAACACTAAACAGAAAAACATTATCCAAAAGTTAAAACAAGAATTCATTTACGTATGTATAAGTTATCTGCCCTTCAATGACCTCAAATAATATGGCCTTAAATCCAGATAAATCAAAATGTATGGTAATAGGAACAAGACAAAAAGTAAATATTATAAAATTGTATCTTAAGATAAATGAAATAGCTGTTGAAAATGTAACTGAGCAAAAAGTCTTGGGTATTTGCATAGATAACAACTTAAAATGGCACTTGCAAATTGATAATGTTTGTAAAAAACTTAACGGAAAAATTGCCTTATTGAAAAAAATATCGTATTTTTTGCACTTTGATACGAAATTATTGTACAATGCATATATATTGCCCATTATGGACTATTGTTGTATTATATGGGGTAAAGGAAACACAAACTACATAAATAATGTTTGTAAATTACAAAAACGAATTGCTAAAATCATTTTACAGCAACCACAAAGATCTCCGTCAATAAATCTATTCGAAACTTTTAACTGGTTACCGTTCCTTAACAGATGTAAATACCACACGGCGGTGCTTGTTTTTAAAACTTTAAATAACATGGCAACGACTTATATGACAGAACTGATGACTTTACCCGACAACAAAATATATAACTTAAGATCTAGGTCACGAAAAGATATTGTATTATGGACAAGACCTAAAACAAACTATATTAAAGACACATTTTCTTATTATGGCATGAACATTTGGAACAATATACCTTTAAATATTCGTAATGTTAATAACCTTAAATGTTTTAAAGAAAAATACAAAGCATATCTTGATGTTCATATGAATGAGTGAGTGAGTGAGTGAGTGAGTGAGTGAGTGAGTGAGTGAATTAATAAATGAACGAACGAATGAACGAACGAACGAACGAATGATGCAATATACGTATATGTTAAAACAAATTGTTGAGTGTCTGTCGAAAGTATATGAGTTGTAATATTCTAAAAATTATACATTATACATTCATTTTTCTACCTATGCATGTCCTGTTGTTGTTGTTGTTGTTTTCTATTTCAGCAGGCCACATTGGAAATAAGATATATATGATTGTTATTGTATGTTCTTAATGTGTAACTTTCTTTAAATAAAGATATTATTATTATTATTATTATTATTAAGTAGAAAATTCTGATTCATGGGCAGATAACTTAAAAACGAGAACTGTGATCTCAATTTTCCCCCTTTAAAATGTTTCTGTTATAAGATTCTAACAACATGCTAAGTTTAAAGAAATTCTATAAAACATTTTAATTTTGCCTATTTGTCTACATGAAAACTCCTGAAAACGTCCATAAGATATATCTTATTATGGTATAAAGCCCATATAGAACAAAGTTTGTTTCAAGCACATGTGGGTTGATAAGCTCTATGATTTGAAGACACCATTTCTACAAAAATGATTAATAATATTTATTTAGGATGTACTTGTTAACGTTAATCTACTGCTGATTAATGCTTTTTTTTTTTAATAAAATTATGAGAAATGAATTTCTCGCGTGCCACATATTAATAATGGAAATGCAGTGTCAGCGATGACAATATTGAATTTAGTGGTTTACTGCCTTTGAATACGCTTAAAATTTTTTATAAATAACTTTGGTAACAAACCGGGGCCCTTTACCAATTTGCCGCTGGGGGGGATTTTGTGTTTAAATTTCCCCTGGAACCATTGTTTGAACGGGCCTTTTCCTCAAAATTTTTTGGAAAAAATTTTTTTGGGGCAAAAAAAATTTAGCCCGGGGAAACCCTGCTTTTACTTTTATGGGGTTTTTTAAAATAAAATCGAAGTTGATTTAAAGGGGTATTGTATTTTTTAAAATTAGGATGTTCGTAAATAAAGCAGGATTTTGAAGTAAAATTTTGGGAAAATTAAATTTTCTCGGGAAAGAAAAAAGGGCACGTTAAGGCTGCGACCCAATTGCCCAATTTTTTTTTTATCGTAAAAAGAAAATATTTAATTATGGCAAAAATTTTTGTTTAGTAAAAAAGTTTTTGATTTTTTTTATATTGTCTCTATTTTTCTGCATTTTTTTAATTTTTTAAAAAAAATTATTTAAACCCATTTTTAATTTCAGGTTTGGGGGGAAATTTAATTTTTCAAAATTTCGGATTTTGAAATTTTAACAAAAATTAAATAGCTTTAAATTTTTTAAAAATTAATCCCCTTTTTTTTAATTTATTTTTTCCTGCCCCCGTTGTTTTATCTAAAGTGGTGAATTAATTGGTTCAATCGAAAAACGGTTTTTTCTTCATTTGGGGAAACTTTATTTTAAGCTAAACCCCAATTAAATTTTTTTACACCTAAACATCATTTTTAAATTTCAGATTCTTTTATTTCATATTTCACCCTTTTTTTATTTTTCCTTTTCATTATATACAGGGGGGACAAATTATTTGGGGATTTACAAGGCTTTGGTTTTCTACATTCTAAAGGCAATTTTTGGGTTTTTGGGGTTTTTTTCATAATTTTAAAGGGCTTTTACTAAAAAATAAAATCTGTACCCTTTTTTATTTTATCTTTTATTTTTTATTTCACTATCATTTTAAAAATTTTAAAAATTTTTATTTCTTCATTAAAAGCCACTTTTTGGGGGCCTTTTTTTGTTTAAACAGGGTTTATCGTTTTTTTAATATAGAACAGAGGTAAATTTATTGGGGAAATTTTTTTTAAATCTTTTGTAAAAGTTTCAGAAAAAAAATTATGGGAAATTTTTTATTCAAAATTCCAAAATTAAAATGAAACCCCCAGAACAAAACCCAAAAAATGCTTTGCGGGCCAGCAAAGGATCCAGACCCCCTGCGATCTGCGCCTCCGGGGGGGAAAAAAATTTCCCCCCATTTTGTGTTCGCTATCAGTTTCCCTACTTATAAAAAACTTGGTAAGCGAACATCATGGATCCTGATCAGACTGCGGGGATGCGCAGGCTGGTCTGGATCCATGCTGGTCGCAAACGCACTATGTTGGTTTTGTCATGACTCCGCTCAAATAAATTTTACACTGATTACATGAGATGTGTGTGGCAATGACTTAAAATAGGAAAAAACAAAGACGTGTAAGAGACAAATCTTGTCATAATGCTTAGTTTTAAAATTGTTTTGTTTATTCACTCCATAGCAGGATGCTTAGTTAAATAAAACAACCTCAAGGTATACAATATCTTTACAAATACAAGTTAAAATGTACTGTAGTTCATTATGAAAATTTTTATGTTGGTTTACAAATTATAAGGCCATCCTTAAAAAAATGTTTGTTTGCAGTAACCCGACCCAGAATTTTCAAGGTGGGTAGGTAGGTCGATTTTTTTTTTTTTTATTATTATTATTATTATTGCACTGTACTCCCAAATAAACATGGAATTTCAAATTACTGGACAATTTATGCTTTGATAATCTGGTAACAATTAATAAATTGATAAATGAATTCTAATTAAATAATACATACATTTTATTTCTTCTATTAACCTTTAAAAAAACAAAAACAAAGCACAAGGCATAATTTTCTGATTAAAAAAAAATTTTTTTTATCCAGACCATGAAAAAAACTTTTGAGTAGGGGCAAATTTTGTTGAGTAGGTCGCGTTACTGCAAACAAACATTTTTTTAAGGATGGCCTAACAAAGTACAGTTCTAAGTTGCTCACATTATTTTTATGTAAAGCGCAAACCATTTCTTTTAAAAATTTAGGGTAATTTGGGGGGTGACGGGCCCCTAGGGGTTTTTACAGGGGCACTTGTTTTCCAAAACATTTTTTTTATAAACCATTTCAACACCATCACAAAAAAAAGTCAAGATAAAATTTTACCTTTCAACCCCTTGAAAAAATTGGGGAAAATTAAAAAAACTTTTACTTGGGATGAATCTTTTATTAAAAAATTTTTAAAATTTTTTTCAAGTTTTTTAAAATTGTAAAAAGTTAAAAAAAATTTTCCACTTTAAAAGTTTAAAAATTTAACAAAATAAACCTTTTCCCTTTTTGTGGTTAAAAATTTTTCCTTTTTTGGAGGGGTAACCCTTTTAAATTTTTTGGCTTTGTTATTTTTTTTTCAATTTTTTACCTTGTAAAAAGTGTTGTTTTACCCAAAAAGGGAATTAAGTTTTAAAACCCAAACCAAAATTGATTTTGCAGTTTTTTTCCCCCTTTTAAATTTTTTTTTTATAAAACCCTTTGTAAAACCCTTGGGGTTTAAAATCCATCGAAATGTCTTTTCCCTTTTTTAAATTTTTGGCCTACAGGGGCCCAGGTATTTTTTGAGAAAGTTTTATATGGGGCCCTTTTATGACAAAAAAAAACATAATCGTTTGTGGGCCCGCATGTAAACCCCAAACCCGCCTGGCATCCGCCATTTTTCAGATCCATGCTGTTTGCTTACCCAAAATTTTTTTTAAAAAAAAAACAAAAAAACTGAATTTGAGAACAATAAACCTATTTTAAAAAGGGGTCATATTGTTTTAAATTTTTTTTTCTATTTTTTAAAGGGTAAAAAACTTTTTAGATTTCTTTGAATTTAAAAGAAAATTACTTTGATCATCTGACGGGAATTTTTTTTTTTACAAAAAATTTTGGACATAATGGACTACTACAGTTTGGGGGAAGCCGGCCCCCTTTTCCCCGCTGGTTTCATTTTTCAAAACTGGGCTTAATGCCACTTTAGAAAAATGGGAAAACCCCGGGCTTTAAAACTGAAAGAAAAAAATATTGATGAGGTAACCCTAAAATTTTAAATTTTTAATTTTTAATGTTAAAAAAAGATTTATTCCCCCATTTCTTGGGAAAAAATTTCGAAATTTGAAAATTTAAATTTAAAGCAAAAAACATCCTCAATTTTTTATTTTGGGCCCCCCCTTTTAAAAATTTTTTTAAAAAACTATTTTTCGGGGTTAAAATAAAGTTGAACCCATTGGGGCCTAAAAAAAAAAAAATTTTGAAGATTATTTTTTTTTATCCTAAAAGCTTTTTCTAAAGGGGTAATTGGTTTTTTCCCAAAGGGGGAAAACGTTTTTGTAATGGGCGTTCTTCAACGTCCATGACTTTAAAAAAAACATTTAAATCTTAATCCAAATTTCAATTTTGGTTTTTCTATTTATGGGTTTTAAAAAATGTTATGTTTCATTTTTCAAGTTTTTGCTTTTTTTTTAAGTAAAAATAAATTTTTTTTTATTGTCATCAACTCTTAAATTTTAAAAATTTTAAATTTTGGGGGTTTTTTATTTTTATTTCTTTTTTTTATGTTTCAGGTTAAAGTGAAATGGAAACTTAAATGGGTCCCCATCTGCTTTTATCCCTCGGGAAAAGAATTTGAAAATTTCCTTTTTAAATTTTTCTTTGTTAATGTGCTGTTATTTTAAAACAAAATTTTGACCCAAAAATTTTTTTTTCTTAATAACCCAAAGGGAAAATTAAAAGGAGATAAGACCCCTTTAAAATTTAAGGTTTTCATTGGGTTCCCCTTTTAAATTTAAAGTAGTTGTAAATGCTAAAAACAAGTATTAAAGCAAAAGTAAAATTTTTACCCCTTTTCTGTTTAACCTAAATTTTGCTTTTCCCGAACTAACTCCTGGAAACTGGAATTTAAAATTTTTTTAAATAACCCAAATGTTTACTTTTTAAATTATTTAAAGCCCTTAAATTAAATTTTATAAAATTTTTTATATATGTTTTTGTTTAAAAAAATTAAATTTGCCAATTGTAAAATTAATTTTTGGGGTTTTTCCTTTTGGAAAAAAAGTTTTAAAACAAAATACAAAATCCCGCCAGAAGTGCCATTTTTTTATCTCCTTTATGTAAACTTTCCAACCAAATTAAAAAGGAAAAAAATGGGATTTGCTAGGGTTTTATGAAAATTTTTCTTTATTTTTACCCCAGTCTTGGGAGTTGGGCTTAGTTGGGTTTTTTTTAAAAAATTTTTTTTGTTTTGTTACTCTTTATTGAAAAATTCATGAAAATTTAAATGTTTGGGTTTGGGGGTTCTTTTGGGTTTTAATTTTTTGCCTTAAAATATCGAATTTTTAAGGGATGGCCCGGGGCCCCCAAAGGGGCCCGTGAAAATTAGTTCGGGCCAGTGAAAATTTAATTAAATTATGTAAATATATAGTAGAATAAATTCAAAACTGGAATTCAGGCTAGTAAATTCAAAATCTTAAATTCATTGACTGTAATAATGGCTTACTGTTTGAAGTATTTTCCCTATTTTTAATTGAGTAGCTTTTGCATGCTTGTAGTTTGAAGGTAAGACCAGTTTCTCAAAAACATAAATATTGCTGATGTTTACCTAAAAATGAATGTGAATTTGACATTTTTTTCACTTAGTTTAAGGGTTTAATATGTTTGCAACAGGATTAAAAAATACATGAACCGAGTGAGTTTCAAAGATAGTGGTTTAATTTCAATGACAGACATTTAATACATGTACTTCTAAATGCAGCCATGCATTGATTTTCAAGAGATACATTTCAATTGGAAACAGAACAGAAAAAGGGCAAGTTTAATATAACTGACATTTAGAAACTTATTCAGGTTATTGCCCTTTTTTCGTTCAAAAAAGACAAAATTAACTGCGTCAAAGAAAAATTAATTGGGTTTCACCAGCTGATCCCGACCCGCCTGGGACCTTCCGCCCCGTCTATTAGGATCCATTCTGTTCGTTTTCAAACCCTATTTAAAAAGTAAAAAAACTGATGGCCCAAAAAAGCTGGATTTGAAACAGGGCTGCGCAAATCAGGCGGGTTTTGGTTTCCCTGCTGGTTTTGCAAACGCACTATTTTTTGGTTTTTTCCTACACAGCTCAATTTTAATTTCTTACTTTGCTTAAAGATTTATTCTTTATTAAAATTGTTTTTTGCAGGGTTTACTTCATGTTTCTGGAAACACAATATTTTTTATAAAATTTTTAAAAAATTTTTTAATTTTTTTTTTTTGGGTTTTTTTCCGGCTTTTTTCAAGGCCCTTAACATTTTCTGTCAAGTTAACCCCGTTTTCAGCCCCGTTAAAATTAATTTTGAAATGCAAATTAGAAAAATGAGAAATCCCGTTTATTTTTTAATTTTTATTTTTATATTGAAAAAAAAGCAAGTAATTTTTTTAAAAATTTTTTGGTTTAAATTTTTTTATGCTTTGAATAGGATTAAAAAAAAAGAAAAATTCAGTTAAAAAAAGATAAACAATCTTTTTGGTTTCATTTTTTTAAAAAAACATAAAAATTTTAAAAATTTTCAATTTGCTTTGATTTACATGCAGATTTAATTTACTCTGCAGGTTCTTTCAACCAGTAAAGTTTTAAACTCTTTTGTAAACACAAGGGTTTTAACATGGGCATCTTCGGATCCAGTTAACAGTCCATCAATTAAACTTTTTCCAATTTTTAAGTTTTTAAAAACTTTATTTAAAAAGTCTTGCATAATTATTTTCTAGAAGAATAATTATAAGGGTAAATGAGCCCCGTCACGACAAAATCATCATAGTGTGTTTGCGACCAGCATGGATCCAGACCAGCCTGTGCATCCGCGCAGTCTGATCAGGATCAATGCTGTTCGCTTACAAACCCTATTAGAAGTAGAGAAACTGATAGCAAACAGCATGGATCCTGATCAGACTGCACAGATGATGCGCAGGCTGGTCTTGATCCATGCAGGTCGCAAACGCCTTAAGTTTGTTTTGTCATGACACGGCTCATTAATATTGTGATGTTTGTTAAATTTTGGGATCTACTTGGTCTTCATGTATTATTCTGATTCAATTATTTTTGGCAGCTTTTAGAAATGATTACCAAGATAAATAGTCTTTCGAAGAGCATTTTAATATTCTGGTAAATATTCTAAAACAGTACAAAATGTACCATGTAGTGAATAAATATTGTAGCTTTTGTTAACAAAAAAAAAACCACATAGAAAACTAGTTTTTGAGATCATAAAATTCAAACCTTTTTTTCTTACAACAGGGGTGGCTCTATCAAGAAGAGTAGCCTTGGTTCCCCAGGCACAAATAAACAGGCAAGCTATGATGGTACTATGATAAAAGGTATCTCTACACAAGAAGCTATTGTCGAAAGAGCTAAACAGGTACCAACCTTGATACATATTTCATCAAAGATTTGATAATGCTTGTTCTAAGCCACATTACTCATTCTGTATTTGACATATTAGTCTCATGCAATTACCTTGTGGCAAAAGTAGCAAAGACAATTTTCAGTCCTCAGTACAAGATTTGTTTATCTTTTGCTGTTAATGAAGTTGTGACATCTCTAATTCTTTTCCCTTAAAGTTGCACGTCTCCAGATGAGCCAAACTATTTCAAGAAATTCAATCTTTAGAAAAATGTATAAAGGTATTAAGGAAAGTAAAAAAATTCAATATGAGTAATAAATAAATAATTATTTACATGTTATGTTCGATGAATGACTGATTTTGCAGTAAAAATCACTATAATTCTACTGTGTTACTAACCCAGTAAGAGGTATTTATGTATATTTTGACCTCTTTTTTTGGTAATTGATAAGGATTGTAAGTCCCATTTGGAATGTGTAAATTCCTTTCTTTGTTCACTTCACAGTATTTTACTTTTAAATACATTTTCAAAATTTTCATGAATAGTAGCATGAATCTAGAAGCATGCTGCTTAAATGTTAAAATCATTATGTATATATATGCAATAATGTGTTATGATTATGTTTGTTAATGTTTAGGAAGCCCAGGTGATGAGCCGTGTTGCCGAGTTACGAAAGGACGGTATGTGGTCTTCACGCAGACTTCCCAAGGTTCAAGAACCTCCAAGACCAAAGGCTCATTGGGATTACCTGTTAGAGGAAATGCAGTGGCTAGCAGCAGATTTTCAGCAAGAACGAAAATGGAAGAAAACCTGTGCAAGAAAGGTACTAGTACAGTGTATAATGTGTTTTAAATGTTGTATATTATACCTGTTCTTTTCTTTATAAATCAGAATTTGAATTTGAAAAAAAATGTTTCAGAATAATATCAGTTTGCAAGATGTCTTACTTTTTGTATATGTAAATACAGAAAAAGTATGGTTAATGATATTAAATGAATGATTGGCTGCGTGGGTAAGGGAACAGACTTTAAGTAACTGACCCTAATTGCTATAGATTTGAATCCCAAACAGAACTTATGTGGAAGCCTTTAAGCAAGCCTAAATTGATGATTCGGCTTCCTAAAGGTTGTGGCTTGTGAAACAATGCACAGTGTAAAACTCCACCAGGAAAGCTGGAAAGACCCCTTTGGCATGTTCCAACCTGCTTAAAGAAAATAATTGTATGAAATAAACTAAAAGTTAAATCATTACAATGATGAGTCGATGACGAGGCTGATTTGATACAACCAATTTCTAAAGAGGGCAGTTTTTGTTCTCTGTGAAACTAATTGTGTCAATTCTTGATGTTATCAGAGGCATTTGTCTGAGAAATGATTATGTGACCAATGTTTTTATTTAGCATAGAATAGAGAACCTTTTTCCAATGCACAAAAATGTTAAAAATTCTCAATTTTGTCAGATTTCTGAAAGTATTTCTTAGTCTAGTAATATAATGCGTTGCAAGTTTTTATTATTTAAGATAATTTCTATAAGAAAATAGAAATTACAGAATCTAATTTGATAAACCAATAATGGATTAGTTGGCTTGAAAATTTTAAATCATAGCCTTCTGTTTGCTTGTAAGGAATAATTTGCTGTTCTTGTTTGCTTTTTATGTTGATATTATTTGTTTCTAAACTATTTTGTGGTGAAAATTGGTGATTTGGAAAAAAAGACTGCTATTTTAATTTGGGTTATGAATATCATCAACAAAGGTGTGTTACAGTTTAATGATATTCTTGAAATTTTGTACAAAAAATCATTACCATGATGAGACGATGACGAGGCTGATTTGATACAACCAATTTCTAAAGAGGGCAGTTTTTGTTCTCTGTGAAACTAATTGTGTCAATTCTTGATGTTATCAGAGGCATTTGTCTGAGAAATGATTGTGTAATTCCAGTGAGGTATTTTTGCATTGGATAGTTTCCAAAACTGTTGATAATTGGCAATTTTGTCATGAAAATTCCTTAAAATTATTATGATTTCTCAAAACCAGCTCAACTTTACAAGCACAGACAAATTTTTCTGAAAAATTGAAAAGTTACAATTTGCATTTAAGTTATTGTGTGAATAAAAGGGAAAGAATTAAATGATTTTGTTAATTATTCCCAATTTTATTTTGTTTGCTAAATTTTCAAGACGTGGAAGGCATCAACTGTTCCTTTTAATCTTTAATAGTTTTTGTGATTCAAGATATATTTATGTGATGAATATTAATTTGTATGCAATTTTCAAATTATAGACTTTGAACTTCTTGTTTACACTGTAATGAGTAAAATGCTATTAATGAAATTATGATAAGCAATAAAGGAAAAACTGACTTAAAATACTTTTGATAATAGGCATAATGATGGGCTGTTATTGTAAATAAGCTGATTAAAAAAATTTGTTGTTTCTAAACTATTAAGTCGTGATGTGAGGGAAGTGTTGTTAAAAATTTGTTATGAATTTCATCGACAGAAGCATGTTAAATTAAATGCTTGAAATTTTGTAAAAAAAAATCATTACAATGATGAGTCGATGACGAGGCTGATTTGATACAACCAATATCTAAAGAGGGCAGTTTTTGTTCTCTGTGAAACTAATTGTGTCAATTCTTGATGTTATCCGAGGCATTTGTCTGAGAAATGATTATGAAGCAGGAATTATTTTTTTGCACAGGAGAGGCAGCTAATTAAAGGCCTCTCAAGTTCACAAAG
The DNA here is from genome assembly GCF_026571515.1 of Ruditapes philippinarum. NCBI lineage: Eukaryota > Metazoa > Mollusca > Bivalvia > Venerida > Veneridae > Ruditapes > Ruditapes philippinarum. The sequence continues at coordinate 63,743 of NW_026853897.1, forward strand.
CTGATGAAAATTCTTGATGTTGTCATGATAATTCCTTAACATTATGATTATTTCTCCCAATCAGCTAATTTTTTAGGCATGTGTAAGAATTCTTATGAAAATCACAATTAATAATTTCATTTTCATATGAATAAAGTTTGATATATTTTAGTTTTGTTGACTATTCCCAATTTTCTTTTGATTGTGTGTTAAACTTTAGAAATGTTGAAGTCATTGGCTGTTCCGATAAGTCTTTGACATTTCATAATTTTGTAATAATGTGAAAAGATTTTGCAAATCAAGATAAATTTATTTGATAGATATGTTACATACCATTACGTTTAATATTTGAGCCGCGTTATGACAAAACGTTTAACATTTGAGCCGCGTTATGACAAAACCACCATAATGATTTTGCCACCAGCATGGATCCAGACCAGCCTGTGTGTCCGCGCAGTCTGATCAGGATCCATGTTTTTCCCTTACAAACCCTATAACAAGTAGAGAAACTGATAATGAACAGCATGGATCCTGATCAGACTGCGCAGATGCGCATGCTGGTTTTGATTCCTGCTGGTCACAAACCCATTATGTTGGTTTTGTGATGGCGTGGCTCATTTGTCCTTTATTGTCTAAATAAAAGGCTTTATAAACTCATTATATACACTGAAATGACTAAAACAATATTAAACTAATTTATGAATTTACATAACAAATAATGGGTTATAATAAAGCCTTTGTTGTGCTTATAGGAACAACGAGCTGTTCTTTTGAGGAAACAATGAAATCAATACCCCGTGTTTCTAAACTATTTGATTGGTTATGCTAGGGGAAAGTTTACCAGTAGAATATTGTTATATTAGTATCAAATGATCATCAATAAAAACATGTTAATGTTAAAATGATTGAAATTTTGTACAAAAAATCATTACAATGATGAGACGATGACGAGGCTGATTTGATACAACCAATTTCTAAAGAGGGCAGTTTTTGTTCTCTGTGAAACTAATTGTGTCAAGTTTTGATGTTATCAGAGGCATTTGTCTGAGAAATGATTGTGTAATTCCAGTGAGGTATTTTTGCATTGGATAGTTTCCAAAACTGTTGATAATTGGCAATTTTGTCATGGAAATTCCTTTAAATTATTATGATTTCTTAAAACCAGATCAACTTTACAAGCACAGACAATATTTTTTTGAAAAATTGAAAAGTTACAATTTGCATTTAAATTATTGTGTGAATAAAAGGGAAAGAATTAAATGATTATGTTAATTATTCCCAATTTTATTTTGTTTGCTAAATTTTCAAGACGCCGAAGGCATCAACTGTTCCTTTTAATCGTACATAGTTTGTGTGATTTAAGTTATTTATGTGATGAATATTAATTTGTTGTGAATTCTAGCTTCTGCAATTTTCAAATTATTTAGACTTGAACTTATTGTTTACACTGTAAAGAGTAAAATGCTATTAAAAAAATTATGATAAGCAATAAAAGAAAAAACGACTCAAAATACTTTTGATAATAGGAATGATGGGCTGCTATTGAAAATAAGCTGATTAAAAAAATTGTTGTTTCTAAACTATTAGGTGGTGATGTGAGGGAAGTGTTGTTAAAAATTTGTTATGAATTTTATCAACAGAAGCATGTTCAATTAAATGTTTGAAATTTTGTACAAAAAATCATTACAATGATGAGTCGATGACGAGGCTGATTTGATGCAACCAATTTCTAAAGAGGGCAGTTTTTGTTCTCTGTGAAACTAATTGTGTCAATTCTTGATGTTATCAGAGGCATTTGTCTGAGAAATGATTATGAAGCAGTAACTGTTGTCAAATTTAATTTTTGATGTGTCAGTTGTATTATTTAATTTTTACAGTTATGAAAATCACAATTAACATTTTAATTATCATAGGAATAAAAATTTTATATAACAATTCCCAATTTTCTTTTGGTTGTGTGTTAAACTTTAGAAATGTTGAAGTCATTGGCTGTTCTGATAAGTCTTTGACAATTTGTAATAATGTGAAAAGATTTTGCAAATCAAGCTACAGTTATTTGTTAGATATGTTGCAGACCATTACGTTTAATATTTGTCTTCTATTGTCTAAATAAAAGGCTTAATAAACACAATTGTTTACTTAAATGACGAAAACAATAAACTAATTTACGAATTTACATAACCAATAATGGATTATAATAAAGCCTTTGTTGTGCTTATAGGAACAACGAGCTGTTCTTTTGAGGAAACGATGAAATCGATACCCCGTGTTTCTAAACTATTTGATTGGTTATGCTAGGGGAAAGTTTGTCAGTAGGATATTGTTATATTAGTATCAAATGATCATCAATAAAAGCATGCTGATGTTAAAATGTTTGAAATTTTGTACAAGAAAATCATTACTATGATGAGTCGATGACGAGGCTGATTTGATGCAACCAATTTCTAAAGAGGGCAGTTTTTGTTCTCTGTGAAACTAATTGTGTCAATTCTTGATGTTAGCCGAGGCATTTGTCTGAGAAATGATTGTGAAGTAGTTGTCAAAATAGAATTCTTGTTTGTGAGTAGTATATTTTAACAGTTTTGTCATTGTTGTTTGAAATCTTTTTTCAGATTGCCAAAATGGTACAGAAGTACTTCCAGGATCTTGAACAGAAAGAGTTGAGGGCAGAAAAAGAAGAAAGTATGAAGCTTAAAAGAATTGCCTCCAATCTTGCCAAGATGGTTAAAGAATTCTGGACCAATATCGAAAAGGTGCGTGTTATTACTATCCTTATTCATATTTACTCAGTTATAATGTACCTTGTGTAGAAATTAAACTGTAAAGATTACCCGGGTTTGTATGCTAGATTTTAATTGAAATCAGATGATTCTGTAATGTAAAAATTCAGTATTAATCAAAACTTGAATTGTAATTGGGCTTTATGTTAGCAGTTTACATATGATTATAAATCTATAAATAAAGTATTAATTAAATAAAAAAAACTTGTGCGCACATGGTTTGCCTGAATGTGTATGCATGTTACAATGGATAGTAAAATGAGCCGCGCCATGACAAAACCAACATAATGGGTTTGCGACCAGCCTGCACATCCGCACAGTCTGATCAGGATCCATGCTGTTCGCTTACAAACCATATAACAAGTAGAGAAACTGATAGCGAACAGTATGGATCCTGATCAGACTGTGCAGATGATGGTTTTGTAGTGACGCGGCTTAAATGTAGACATTTGTTATAAATAAAAACTTGTTTATGTTTTAAGGTTGTACAGTACAAACAGAACAGTCGTCTTGATGAAAAACGCAAGAAAGCCATGGACTTGCACCTGAACTTTATTGTCAATCAGACAGAGCAGTATTCTAATTGGTTATCTGAAGGTCTTGTCAATCAAAGCTCTAAAGGCTCATCTGTTGGTTCCATCACCCCTGATCATTCTGTGGCCGGAGACGGTAAATTTTTGTTCATGTTTTGCATTCTTGGCATTTTTACAATTGTTAAATATCTGTTGTTTTTATACTTGTTTGGGAACAAGCTTTAGTCTGTTGATTTTGACAAAAATTATTTCTATAATTGCTTATTGGGAAGTAAAGAAGTGAAGTAAAGTCAAAGTGAAATTAAACTATTTAATACTAGATATAATGTTTTGATTAGTATATAAAATTGATTCAAAACACTAAAACTGAGTTTGATAAGAGATTAGATAAGTTTATGACCACATTGCAAAGGCTTGTACAATTACAAGAACAGTTTCCTGTTGTTAATTTTGATGCAAAATAGAAGGGTCAATTGTAGAAATTTTTTTGAAACTATGGTGTTGTATATGTAGCTATGTTTTCATTTAAAATGTAGACGAGTTCAAACCGGATGTTGAAAGTGAATCTGATGATGAAGAAACCATAGAAAAAGATGAAGAAGGAATTGATGAGGTAGGTTACATGTAAATATATATTATACCTGCACGGCTTTTTTTTACAGGTTGAGGGAGCAGCCTTTCCCTTAAGTTTGGGGGAAAAATGCACGGTATATTTGCAAAAGGGGAAGAAAAAAACTTTATATAAATTCAATTTTTTGAGGATGACTGCATGATTTTAAAGAATTTTTCGATGGGGAAGCAGCCTTATAATAATGGCTCCTGCTGTAGAAGGAAAAAAGCCCTGACCTGTTACATGGTTAATTATAATACACTTGTGATAATCTATCCCTAACCCCCCCCCCCCCCCCCACCTTAACCCTTTAGTGGTTGGTGTGGGTATGAGATGTGCTGATTTATAGCGCCTTCCCTCAGTCAAAGAGTACTTACTGATCTATGCAATGTTTTGTTGTTGTTTCTTTGCCAAAAAAAACTGTTTTAATGCTTAACTTGAATTGCATAGCATGGATTTTGACCGTCTTGACTTGTCTCCTTAAAGTAGTATTACCTCGACTAAAATGATCCAAGTATTTTCTGGGCAGAGAGGCATGAATGATGCTATATATGATGTGATATATTTCCACGTTCTTCTCAAATGCTGATAGGGGCGTCCGCGGCCAAGTGGTTTAGGTTGTTGACGTCAAACCACTTGCCCCTCACCTCTGTGGGTTCCAATCCCAACAGGGACTTTGGATTCTTTCATGTGAGGGAGCTATCCAGCTAGCTTACAGAATGTCAGTGGTTCTACTCGGGTACCTGTTCGTGCCTGAAATAATGCACGGAAGGGCACCTGAGGTCTTCCTCCACCAGTAAAGCTGGAACGTCGCGATATGACCTATACTGTGTCAATGTGACGTAAAACCCAAAACAAACAAACAAATGCTGATATTGTAACTGCCACCATCATTTTAAAGTTGACTAACGTGTGATTTATCAATTGCTGCATAAATAACCTGAAGTTGAATTGAATTGATGCTATAATAAAGGGTTATGACAAAAGCAATAGTTTAAAATAAAAGTTTCCCAGATTGATTTCTAAAGTTTCCCTTGTGTTCAATAACAAATTTGTGGTAATTATGACTAAACTGTAGTAAACATCGAGGCATAGAGTCACTGGATCAATACATTGTTGTTTTAGTGCTGATGTTCTCGTAAAGTAAACGTCAGTATTATGCACCAGTCAGATTTTTCTAATTTGGTTGGTCACCTTAACCTGAGATACTAGAATAATGACGAAAAATTACATGAAGATTTATAATAGGAATTATCAGTGAAATGCAATGCAAGATGTTGCTGACATGAAGAAAATGAATCGAAGCATAGAGTCACTTTATCAATACATTGTTGTTTTAGTGCTGATGTTCTCGTAAAGTAAACGTCAGTATTATGCACCAGTCAGATTTTTATAATTTGGTTGGTCACCTTAACCTGAGATAACTGAATTTTAAAAACTTTTATGAAGATACAGGGTAACAGAAATTAATCACATTAGTTCTTTAGTATTTTGCAAAAAAATAACTTGTTACTAAAATCGAGACATAGAGTCACTGGATCAATACATTGTTGTTTTAGTGCTGATGTTCTCGTAAAGTAAACGTCAGTATTATGCACCAGTCAGATTTTTATAATCTGGTTGGTCACCTTAACCTGAGATAACTATGTATTTTAAACTTGTATAAAACTTGTAAGTAAAAGTTGAAAGGTAATTAACCAGTTTTACAATTAAGTTTATTTTTCATTGATTGTTCAGACCGAGACACAGGATGAAGTAGCTGCATTACAGAAAGAAAGTGAACTTCCCATTGAACAGTTAATTGAAAATTTACCTAAAGAAATCCTTGAAAAACCAGCACCAATACATTCAGATTCTGAAGATCAAGAAGAAACACCTAGCAAGGTAAATGTCTTATGAAATCTAACTCTATAAATTCTTTGACCTTGTTATATTTACATTGAAATTTGATGTTACTTAAAAAGTCTTAACATTATTATGTTATTCAAGATTTTGTGAACCAGATGGAGTGCCTATTTTGACACAAGATTACTTCATAAATGTAAGAACTAAAAATTGTAAGTGTGTTTGAGGTTTGGTTTTGGAATCAGTCAATTGGTGGTTAACTTTAATTGTTCATTTACATAACTTAGAATGTTGATGTTATAATTGCTACACCCAGCATCTGTTGAAAATATATGTGACATGATGTCTTTGTGTAGCATATAGTAATTGATGACTTATTACCAACATTTTTAGGAATTCTCTTTCCTCAAAGTGGTTGCTTAAGTTGTACACATAGTATGATTATTTTGGTCTCCTTAATTTTGTGTACAGTTTAAATTCTGCTGAATTTTGGTCATTTGTATGTGTGTGTGTGTGCATGAAGACTAGGTCAGTTACTGTACCTAGAATCAGTTAGAATGTTTTGTGTGACATTTGTAAAACATCTAAATGAATTATTGATACAGAATTAGCTCGGACAATTCATTATTGTGATATTTTATTAAAATATGGTGACATTTCACAGTCCAAAAGATGTTGCATTTGTTATTGTTCTTGGTAATTTTTAACCAGGTTTTCCGAAGAAAAAACTGGTTATTAGATTGAGGTATGTCGGCGGGCGGATGGGCGGGCGGACGGGCGGGCGGGCGTTAACAATTTCTTCTGTGCGCAACTCCTTCTACATTTCTCAACGGATTTTGACCAAACTTTCACAGAAACTTTGTCATCAAGTGCCCTGGCGCATATTGTCTGGGTTTTGCGATTGGATAATATTTGACCTAATTATGGCCCTTCGTTTTTTTTCCTTATATAGAATATATAGTGAACAATTTCTTCTTTGCACAACTCCTCCTACATTTCTCAACGGATTTTGACCAAACTTTCACAGAAGCTTTGTCATCAAGTGCCCTGGCACATATTGTAGGGGTTTTGCGATTGGATAATATTTGACCTAATTATGGCCCTTTGTTTTTTGTCCTTATAAAGAATATATAGTGAACAATTTCTTCTGTGCGCAACTCCTCCTACATTTCTCCACGGATTTTGACCAAACTTTCACAGAACCTTTGTCACCAATTGCCCTTGGGCATATTGTCTGGGTTTTGTGATTGGATAATATTTGACCTAATTATGGCCCTTTGTTTTTTTTCCTTATACTGAATATATAGTGAATAATTTCTATCGTGCGCAACTTCTCCTACATTTCTCAACGGATTTTGACCAAACTTTCACAGAAGCTTTGTTATCAAATGCCCTGGCGGATATTGTCGGGGTTTTGTGATTGGATGATATTTGACCTAATTATGGCCCTTTGATTTTTTTCCTTATACAGAATTATCCATATATAGTGAACAAATTCTTCTGTGCTGAACTCGTCCTACATTTTTCAACGGATTTTGTTCAAACTTTCACAGAAGCTTTGTCATCAAGTGCCCTGGCACATTTTGTCGGAGTTTTGTGATTGGATAATTTTTGACCTAATTATGGCCCTTTGTTTTTTTTCCTTATACAGAATATATAGTGAACACTACTCAGTGGCAATTCCTCCTACATTATTCATGTTTTACATTGCACATAGTTACATTGTTTGTTGCTTGTATTTGTATTTCAAATACAACATATTTATCTACAATGGTGATAATTGAAAACCTGGTTTCATGGCATTGCCATGTTTCTTGTTTCAATTGGCATTAAAAGGATGACAAGTTAATTTATTATGATCATAAAAGCTCCAATGAATGTCTTGGATCGTCTCTCGGTGTTTAAATGTCTGAAACTTTCATATGCCAGTGATTTTCCTCCTTATATGAGAGAAGGCCTCTTCCCAATTGTTATTTTCTTAAAATAATGCAGTTTTGCCATAAGTCTTAACTTACCCCAGCTTTTTTTGCCTCCCATATTAGCAATTTGAGCAATGATTTCTCTATAAGGCTATAGCTTCTTCCCAATTAAGTGAGAAAAACTACTGTAAGCTAGGTATTTTGTTTATTTTAGTAAAGAAAATATTCAGAATATTTAGTTCCAAAGCTCTGGTTTTGTAGATATAAAGGTTTGCTGCTTTAGAGTAACCAATTAGTTTGTTTTTATAGAAATTTCATATTCATTATCTATTCTTGAATGTTGATGTTATAATTGCTATACCCAGCATCAGTTGAAAATATATGTGACATGATGTCTTTGTGTAGCATATAGTAATTGATGACTTATTACCAACATTTTTAGGAATTCTCTTTCCTCAAAGTGGTTGCTTAAGTTGTACATAAAAAATTATAAATCTGCTGAATTATTAAAGTTATTTAGATCTATTGTTTCAAATACAGTCCAAATAATGTTGTATTTGCTGTTGGTCTTGGAAATTTTTCCAGTTGGCATAATTTTGATGATGAAAGTTAATTTGTTATGATTATAGAAGTTCCAGTGAATGGCTTGGAATCATCTCGGTGTTTTAAGTGTTTTAAATTTTGATATGCTAGGTATTTTGTTCACTTGGTCTGTTAAAAAATGTACATAAATTTTGTGAGGAAACTAGGCTACATACAGTATGAATTTACATAATGATACCAAAAGTATAGAAAATATTTAGAATTTTTAGGTCCAAAGCTCTGGCTTAGTTGATACATCGGTTTGCTGCTTAATTATCAATTTCTTAGCAGATTGCCATGGTAGACATTCTACATTCATCAAAGATTCTTTAATGTATATTTTAAGGATATAAATTGCTATACCCAGCATCTGTTGAAAATATATGTGACATGATGTCTTTGTGTAGCATATAGTAATTGATGACTTATTACCAACATTTTTAGGAATTCTCTTTCCTCAAAGTGGTTGCTTAAGTTGTACATGTGATTATTTATTGAACCTTTTTATAAATATTTACATATGTAATTAAGAATTTAAGTCAGTATTTCAAATATGTGTTGTATTAATATTTTTTTATTCACCACATGTAAACATGTTTGAAATTTGTAAATAAATTGTAACTTGATCAGACATTATGGTAAGTCTGTTGTAGAATAGGACTGTTAGCAAATTGGTAATATCATTGAAATAGGTAATCATTTAACGCAGAGTAAGATTGAATAAAGAAGGTAGGCAGTTTAACCTATGTGCACCATCTCAGTGATCAAGAGGCTAAGGCCTCTTCCCAATTAAGTGAGAAGAATCACTGCATCTTACATAAAAAATGAGCACTCGGAGGTGTCCAAAAAAACCTGGCATTAAAACGGTATGTTATAAACTTAATTTGTATTTATTTACAGAAAGATAAAGATGAAGAGTTTGAAGCTGACGATGATGACTCTGATATTGAAGAAACTATAGAAGAACAAGAGAAACAGGAAGCTGGGGATTATAATGAAGAAATGGATGATCTGAAAAATGAAGGTAAACAATATTCATCATTTAACATTGCTGAAATTTGTATATTGACATTAGTACTGGTTAATTCTTGGAAATAGTTAGAGCTGTCATCGATATCGACAATATCGATGTATCGTTGATATTTTTTTGTCGATCAATAATCGATACACATTTTAAAAAATCGATACTTTTGACTTATTAATTAAATGCCTAGAAATTATACAATTCACCCAAAATATGTGCAGAAACAATTATTTATATCAAATGTGATGCTTTTGTTATATAGTGGATTATTTCATAGCAATGGTGACAAAAAATATTGTCTAGAAAAAATCATGCAGTGGACAAGACACTGTACAGAACATGTTTTTGACTGAAATCATTGAAACAGGTATGAAAATGAATGACAGACAAGTGAGTATAGGATATTATCGATATATCGGTGTATCGTTGATTTTAGTTACTTGATATCGATATATCGTTGATATGCTTTGCACTGAATCAATGACAGCTCTAGAAATAGTCTTGTTATAAGAACTTTTTGTTGGAAGATTTAGCTTAAAAAAACATGCTTGAACTAACACATGTTCTACATATTTGTAATTTGTAAATGTTTACTATGTAGAATATAAGGTTCAATATTGCTGAACATGTTGTATTTAGGGAAAATGCTGGCACTGGTGTCCCCTTCGTAATCTTTACTATACAAGTGATTGTCACATATTGACGCCAAGCTGACCAGTGTTACATGCATAGAACCAAGTGATGAAGTGTGTCTAGTGTGCCTTGGTTTTAGGAATTTTGGTAAAAAATACACGCAAGTTGTGTTATCAGAATTTTCCTTTGCAAACTTTTTCCCTTACCAACGCACCTGTTTGATAATTTGTCAAAACAGGAATTTTCATTGTAGGGATAGATGAAATGTCCTGACTAAAAAACTCTTGTGATATTTATACCATAAGAATCCTGGGTCAGGAGACATAATTTTTTGCTATTATTTTGTTGGAAAAATGAAGACCCTGTGCCTGTGTGGGTGGGTAGTAATACTAAGTGAAACAGCTGTTCATAAATATTATGAGCTTTTCTTTTGACAAAAATATGTTCTTAGTTACATAAATTAGTATACAAACAAAACCGTTGTAGAACTTCTTTTTGCTCCTTACAACTCACTTTCATAATTAGAATTACAAAAGATCTTGATTTACTAAAAAATAACCAAGAAAATGATAATATGTTGATAGCATTTGATTTCCGGAAATAGTACCATTCAGTACAGAATATACCCCCCCAAAAAAATGGCAGCACCCCTGTTCAGACACTACTTGCAGTTTCCTTCAATGGTTTTGGTTATTTTGGACTACAATGGATGGGTTTTATTTGCTAAAATGGAAAAACATAATATTTTTCTCCTTTTAAGCACTTTATCCGTTTGCAATTCACAGGGAAAATAGAATTTTTGGGAAAAAACTTGGCTATTTTTACCGAGGGAAAGACACCGACTATGGGTGTCAATTTGTAAGTTAAAAAAAAAACCTGGAAACCTTCCCTCAATTTTCAAGGACAAGTGGTACATGTATGTACCCTTACATTTGAGACTGAGTGGGCATGCTGATTGATACATGGCTTACTATGTAGAATATATATTGAAGGTTTAGTGCTGAACATTGTTGTATTTAGGGAAAATGCTGGCACTGGTGTCCCCTTCGTAATCTTTACAACACAAGTGACGGTCACATATTGACACCAAACTGACCAGTGTTACATGTTAAGTTATCCTTGTTATTACATTGTGTGTCTTGGTTTTAGGAATTTTGGTAAAAAATACACGCAAGTTGTTTTAACAGAATTTAAGTTTACAAACTTTTTCCCTTACCAACGCACCTGTTTGATAATTTGTCAAAACAGGAATTTTCTTTGTAGGGATAGATAAAATGTCCTGACTAAAAAACTCTTGTGATTATTATACCATAAGAATCCTGGGTCAGGAGACATTATAATTCTTTGCTATGTTTTTGTTGGGGAAAAACAGTGAAGTTAATAGATAAGTGAAAAATACAATTATATATAAATATATATTTCTTCAGGTGAGATGGATATTGAACAATTACGAGCAAAGTATGCAGGAGCTTACGACTCTGATTTTGAAATGCCTGCAGATAGTGATGAAGAATCCACCGATATCAATGATTCTGATGATGATTCAGATGATGAAGAAGAGGAATCTGAAGGTTAGTGATGGAAAATGTCCCAAAATTTCTCTTATTTTGCCTTTAATCAAAAGACCTAGACATGGTGCAAAATAACCACTTCCTGTGTGTCTGTATTTGTAATGATACCATTGATCCTGATTGTTGATTCTGGAAACCTAATGTTAAAAGAAACTTGCCTATTTTGGTATTCGAATCCACAATCTTTAGAGGTCTGGTGTTTTATCCCAGCACAACTTATTCTTCCACTTGTCATTAAAAGCATTTAAGGATGATTCATGTTTTCTGTGTATGCAGGTCTTTGCTTGCATATTGCTGAAATATACATGGGGAACAATCTGACAATGCTTCTACTAATGATTTAGATCTTGCCAGGGCCGGCAAAATCAATTGTCCGAGTTGCCCGAGTCGTAAAATTGTAGGTCCGGGCAAGTAAAATTCTGCAGTTTACTTGTCCGTGGACAAGTAAATTTCGGCGGCTAATTAAGAGGAATTCTGAAGAAAAAAATCTAGTTCTTTTCTAATAGATCTAAATCAGAAGGAAAATCACACATTTAATACGAAAACTAGCATGTCATTCATGAGGGCATTCCGTGCATATTAGGGTGTTACTATTTTAAGTGTTTACATAAATAGCGACCAACCAGGCTTGGGGTTTTCCTTACGTCATGCAGTTACTGCATGCGCGCGGCAATTAACTAATTATTGAACGTATCAAGGTCACTATGTGGGGTACATGTTTGTTTTGGTTAATGACTGCCGACTAAGCTTCTGCAATAAAATATTTTCGGTAGCAACGGTGATTCTGCCATAAAATTGACTTGGAAGCTGTGGTCTTTTCAAGCGCATTTATTGTTTAGATAGCAGATACAGCATCAATCTCGCAACAATTGTCTGTGTTGTATGAAAATTAAATACATTGTATAGCTTTTCCAGGTCATTCGGGAATATGTACGCTCACATCGGCGATTTGACTGCTTGAATTTATGTGTTGACTGCTTGAATTTATGTGGACAAAGTCATTTTATAATTTATTTTATGTAAAGATTTCTTGTGAAAATGCCTTTGTTTTTGAATGTCAGTTTCATCGTCGCCTATGATAATGATGTCAAAATTTTCACAATTCATCTGCTGCAACCAAGCGTATATACGTATATGATATTACATTCTGTGGCAATCATAATTATATCGTTAAAAAAAGCCAGATGTCATCAATTTGACAAATCTAACTCAAGAGTACATATGATTTTTTAACAGGATTCAAATGAATATTATATAGATGAATGAATAAATAAGAAATGGTACCAGAGTGCAAAAAATATGAAGACAATACTTTAGAGCAATTTGGGTGCAAGGAAAACTGAAAAAGTGCTGGCAAAAGACCAATGCTCCTTCCAGTAAAATATACACAATTTGTCCATCACTGTCGTTCTAATTTAATCTACTGTCGTTAATATTTTATAAATATATTATATTACAATCATAATATATTATATTATTAAACATATGGCACAGAATGTTTAATAAAATTGAAAGAAAGTTCATAATCATATTGCTCTTCTTTATTGACATTTGCAGTAAATATAAAATATAAATACGGACAAGTGAACCTTGAGTACGGACAAGTAAATTTCTTAGGTTATTTCTCCGTGGACAAGTACAATTTTCTGAGATTTTGCCGGCCCTGCTTGCTATTCTTATTGTAACCAAACTTGATAATGCAAAAGTGCCTGCTCATGGTTCTTAGATATTTTGTATTCCTGTTATATTTTAAGATTGTTACACATGGATGAGTGGTTATGATTTTTTTGCACTGATCAAGTCATCCAGAAACTTTCATTTTTGGTTTGTTGCTTATTGAAATGAAGTATGCTTAAAGAGGTGCTTTGGCATTGCCTCCTATTACAAGACGGATAGTGTGTATAGTGACCTTAATATTAGTTTATAATAGCCACTTGAAGCTAGATTCAAGAACAAATTAAAAATATCACAAACCATTGTCGACATTTGACAATAATTTGGACGTTTTGAATTTTTTTTCAGAGGAAGAAGAAGAGGATGAAACCATGGAAACAGAAGAAGCTGATCAAGATGTTGGCCTAGAGGCACTGATGGATAATGAGAAAGGTGAAGATAAAAATAAAAAGGTAATCACAGTCCCAATTACATCAATGTATCTTATCAAAATTTTTATTAGTTCTTGGAGAGTTCAAAGTTGTGAAATTCATGTTTCAGTAGATATGATAAAAAAGGAGACTTTTGCATATTTTTCTGCCACTTACATTTGACATTGATATTATCAATATAAGATTTCTTCCTGTGTTTACATAAACTTTTTCAATTGCCTAATTTTATTTCGAATAAAAAATCTATAAGGAAATGAGTGGCCAAAATCCTATGAAACATCGACCACTGGTAAATTATTTGTGATTTATTGGTGTTTATAGTTTTCAAAGATAAAACTTTCAGTGTACTTGCCCCGGTCCACCATGTGGTTTGACTGGTTTCACAAGACTGATACATTTATAGATAAATAAAGCCAGAAATATTGAAATGAGGGATGAGTGATAGGAAGATTGATGTTTCAAAAATTGTTAAAACTTATTTTATATTATTAGTCCTGTGAACTATGAATCCTTATAATGTTAAAAATGATGATGAAAAAGTGACGGGCGGACATAAAACCTTTGCTGATTGTCACATAATGTATCTGATTTAATATATAATTTGAAGTGGTATTAATTCTTTTTATGCAGTATTTACTACAGTGACATTAGAAAAAACAAACTGTTCAGTCAAGAGAATTGCAAAAAAAAAAAAATCATCTTGGGTGAATTTGTTGTCAAAATGTTAAGATTTAGAGAATACGGGTTAAATTAACCTTTTTACTGAACTGTTTTAATATGTATATGCTGTATAGCAACTGCAGTGTTTCTTTTTAGACAGAATGTTATCACTTGTTAGATAATCTGTTAATTTTTATGAGCCCTTAATATGGTTAAACCCTCAGATTTCGTCAAATAAAGCATTACAAGGCATCGAATGTTGGAAATGGGTTATCTTCTTTGTGTAATTTATGAGTACAGTTCCATGTTCTTTCACTATTGAAAGAAGAAATTGTAAGACTTGTGTCTTCAAAGTGATGATGTGTAAGTGACGGGCGGACATAAAACACCTTGCTGATTGTCACTTTATGTATCTGATTGAAATTCTTTTTGAAATAATACTTGCCTTAGTGATAACTGGTTTTAATTATTCAAAATGATGATGAAAAAGTGACGGGCGGACATAATTTACAATTGCTGAATGTCACGTTTAACTCTGACTGAATATCTGACATTTGTTGATTGATGTTTCAAAAACTGTTAAAACTTATTTTATATAATTACTCCTGTGAATTAAAAATCCTTGTCATTTTAAAAGTGATGATGAAAAAGTGACGGGCGGACATAAAACCTTTGCTGATTGTCACATAATGTATCTGATTTAATATTTAATATATAAAGTGGTTTTAATTTGTTTTAGGGAGTATTTACTACAGTGATTTAAAAAACAATTTAGTAAAGATTATTATTTAACCTATAAATTACAGAAATAAAAAATACTGTTCTGTGTTAAATGAATTATACAAGGGTTATATTATTTTCTAGTAACAGTTCATTATATACTTATATAAATGAAATATTGAAAAATATTGATATAATGCATTCTTTATGTTGCTATATTAACTAAATTAATCCTGTAAACTTTAAATACTTCAAAGAACTATAAATCCTTATCATTTTAAAAATGATGATGAAAAAGTGACGGGCGGACATAAAAACTTTGATGATTGTCACATTATTTATCTGATTTAATATTTGAAGAGGTATTAATTTGTTTTAGGGAGTTTTTACAAGTAAATCAAAAAACGGTTTAGTTAAGATTGTTACTTATCAATTATTTTCCATTATAGAATTAAAAAAGTATTTTTCTGTGTTAAGTAGATTATACAGGGGCTTTAATTATTATATGATTACTGGGTATATTTCTTGCAACATGTTGAAAACCACTAAAATACCTTTTTAACATGTTGACAACCACTAAATTATCATAAGTAATGTTCTGTTATAAGCATGCCTTTTGGCTGGTACTTAAAAATATTTACCTTAAGCTGCAGTCGGGCATTACAAAATCCTTTAGTATAAGATGTAGCACTAAAGATTTTGTCTTAATTTGTATGATCAGAATCGAAACATCGACCGCTGGTGAATGTTTCTATTTCATCAGTGTTTATTTAAATTTTTGTAGATCAACTGTCAGTGTACTTGCCCCAGTCTACACCTTTCTGTAGCTCTGGTTTCACGTGACTGAGACAGTGTTTTTATGCACAATTTATACCCGTTATCACATGATCTGACTACCACCAGGGACATGAGTTTATTTCATGTGAGGAAGGTATCCAGCTTGCTTTTAGCCCACTTTAGCTTTAAGAAATAAATGGAAAGCACATGAGGTCTTGGCTGAATAGTTGAATGACCTTAACTGTTGTTGCAACTTCAAAACCAAACCAAATACAACAAAAATAATGTTCCGTAACAGGGGTTTTATTATTACCTGGTAACTGGGTATATTTCTGGTAACATGCTGAAAACCACTAAAATATCTTTTTAACATGTTGACAATCACTAAATTATGTTTAGTAATGTTCTCTAATAAGCATGCCTTTTGGCTGGTACTTAAATATATATTATATGATTACTGGGTATATTTCTTGCAACATGTTGAAAACCACTAAAATACCTTTTTACAACCAATTAAATATCTTTAGTAATGTTCTCTACTAAGCATGCCTTTTGGCTGGTACTTAAAAATATTTACCTTAAGCTACAGTTGGGCAAAAAAATATTTACCTTAAGCTGCAGTCGGGCATTATAAAATCCTTTAGTATAAGATGTAGCGGAAAAAAGATTTTGTCTTAATTTGTATGATCAGAATCGAAACATCGACCGCTGGTGAATGTTTCTATTTCATCAGTGTTTATTTAAATTTTCGTATATCAACTGTCAGTGTACTTGCCCCGGTCTACACCTTTCTGTAGCTCTGGTTTCACGTGACTGAGACAGTGTTTTTATGCACAATTTATACCCTTTATCTGCTAAATTTCTTGCATGATCCTCGAGGGACATGAGTTTATTTCACGTGAGGAAGCTATCCAGCTTGCTTTTAGCCCACTTTTGCTTGAAGAAATGCATGGAAAGGTCTCGGCTGAAAAGTTGCCTTATGTATGACCTTAACAGTGTTGTTGCAACTTCAAAACGAAACCAAATACAACAAAAATAAAGTTCTGTACATATGCCATTCTGAGAGTACATTTACAAATGTGACAAAATTTTCTACCCTAGTAGAACCATAAGCTAGGTGGAGGATAGCTTCCTGACATGAAATAACCCAGAATTATAGAACCTGATCTGGCTGGATGTGCAGGCTTCTCCAACTATAGTTAATATTTTCAGTTAAGGTTTCACTTTTGTGAGTGATGAGGACAATTTAATATTTATTAACATGTTTTAACATCATTATGTTTTGTGTTTCTACAGGCTGGTGAGGACGGCCCAGGACAAGAGTTGTCAGATATTGCAGCACAGGCTGCTAGTCTTCAACCCAAAGGTTATACTCTCCAAACTACAGAGGTAATACACCAGTTTTATTTAAATATCATATCTTTAAAGATGAAGTGTAATAAATCAACTTTTAGACTGGTTTTCATCCTTGTTCCTTTTCTCTACAACATTATTTCATTTATGTTCTGTTTGACAAACTTAATCCTGCATAGAATATTTGAATAATCTAAAAAGCCTGTAGAAAATATGCATTAGCCAAGAAGTGTTTAAAACCTTTAAAAGAAAAAAAAGAGGAAGTAAAATACAGCGTAAGAAAAGAGGGTTATGAAAGAATCCAAATTATTTTTTACATGTTTAAGAGCAACCAAATTATGTACACTACAGGGCTCTCTATTGATTCATGTATTGTAGACAAATGACGCAAGAAAAACTGATTTTACTTGTGTGAATTTTGGCCAAAGAGTGTTTGACCCTACTGAGAGCCCTGCACTATTTATATTGTCCAAGTTTTAAAGTCTTGGGTATACCAGGTCAAACTTAAATGTATTGTTAGACTATTAATAACTTTAATTATAGTACACCAGTAGTAAAAATGAGGTCTAGTTTAATCAGTATTGTGGTATTTGTTACCATGGATACAAATAGACCTCGAAGATAAAATGATCTGAATTATTGCTCTGGCTACCTTCTTACATGAGGTACTCAGATCTCATGTCAGATATAACTTTAACTATTTATTCTCATTTTGTGTATTAAACTGTAATTAAATAAACACTTGAAAATTACTCGGTTATCACCTCTCTCTTCAGGTGAAGACATGCGTTCCATTCTTGTTGAAGCATACATTGAGAGAATACCAACATGTTGGTTTAGACTGGCTCGCTACTATGTATGAGAAACGTCTTAACGGAATTCTAGCCGATGAAATGGGACTGGGTAAAACTATTCAGACCATTGCCTTGATAGCCCATCTTGCATGTGAAAAAGGTAAATACATTAGCAGGGATTTACATCACTGTGAGTTTTCATGCAAGTTCAGTAATTAAAAGGGTCCAATCAATAAATTCTTGATATCCAACTACTAATTTCAGCAGTTCAACTCCTTGCTAAACACAAATGCTTACTTATTTTATCTCTCTGGCGTGGGTTCGATCCCTGGGAGATGCTTTGGTAGTTTAGCGCGGAGGAAGGTAGTCTAGTACTGGTGTAACTCTAGGAACAATGGTTAGGAAACTACCCGCCTATATGCCTGAAATACTGTTGGGAAAAGGCGTAGAATGAATCGAACAAACAAACAAAACTTATTTTATGTTATAATGTTTATATTGCTGAGCCAGCATTATATCTTTTATGCATTCACTTGGATGTAAGAACTTGAGAATTGTGCATCAGAGAATACTTATTAGGGGTATATAGATGCAGGATCCTGCATTCAGTAAATCGCTGCATTACTTTAGTAAACTGTAGAAAAGCTAAAATGATTGTAATTGTAACAAAGTGATATAAACAAAGTGATATAAACATTGTGAAAAAATGATTCCCTTTCAACGCACCTGTGTGATGATTTTTATCATAACAGGATTTAAATATGAAGGGATAGATAAAACGTCTTGACTATAAACTCTTGTTGTAAAAATACCTCAAGAATCCTGGGTCACGAAACATTAGCAAACAAAAAACAAACAAAAAAATCCTAAAAACACAGCAGTTTTTCTTGATGGAACTGTATGAAATGTTCTTTGTATATGGATTTTATTAAGGGTATAGAAAGTCTTTCATTTATTTAAAATTGACAGTCTTATTTATTAAACACTGCCATTACCCCCTCTCCCCTCTTAGTACTTGTTATGAAAGCTTAAAAACTTAACATATTTTGTGTTTCAGGAATATGGGGTCCACATCTGATAGTTGTACCCACTAGTGTGATGTTGAATTGGGAGATGGAATTTAAAAAATGGTGCCCTGCATTTAAAATTTTGACATATTATGGCAGTCAAAAGGAACGTAAACAGAAGCGTACAGTAAGTGTATACTGTTATCTAAAATCTACATTATCGTACATCATTATAACAGTGATTCAAGGTAATAAAGCATCCATGGCAGAATGGTTAAAGTTGTTAATTTCAAACGATTTGCCCCTCACTGCTTTGGGTTTTGATCCTAACAGGGACTTTGGATTCTTTCTTGTGAGGAAGCTATCAGTAAATGATTTTAAGATTTTGAATTTACTACCCCGAATTCAAGTTTTGAATTTATTCTACTATATATTAAACTTAATTTTCTTAAAATTTTCACTGGCCTGAATTAATTTTCACTGGCCATGGGCCACCGGGCCAGTACTAAATTCGATGACTGAGCTATCCAGCTATTTTAGCTTCAGTGGAATGTTGGTTGTTTTACTTGGGTGCCTGATGCACGACTCGACCAGTAAAGCTACAAAGTGGGCATATGACCTAAACTGTGTTTGTGCAAAGTAAAACTAACGGAAAGAAAAATAGTGTTGTATGATTTGAAGTAAAATCCAATCTCTGTGATTATATAGGAAAAGTAAGACGGGGTTTCTACATATTTTTGTTGTGTAATGCTGGTATTTCTCCAAAAATATTCATAAGAAATGAACAAATGGGAAATATGCTTATATGTACCATACTTTTTTTTTGCAGGGGTGGACCAAAACCAATGCCTTTCATATTTGTATTACCTCGTATAAACTAGTGATACAGGACCATAATGCTTTCAGACGCAAAAAGTGGAAATATTTGATACTTGATGAGGTATGAGATAGCTTAACATTAAAGCTTAATATTATTTGTTTCCTACTGAATTCCAGTTTAAGATAAAAAAAAAAAAAAAATGTTTATTTTGATTGCTTCAGGGATTCCATTCTTGTCTTCTTTTGTTATTAGTAATGCAATTTATCATTTAATGCTATTTTGTCCTTTAGATGAGCATTTTTGTACCTTTTTGCAGGCTCAAAATATTAAGAACTTCAAATCGCAGCGTTGGCAGTGTTTGTTAAACTTTAACAGTATGAGAAGATTGCTGCTGACTGGTACACCATTACAAAATAGTTTGATGGAATTATGGTCCCTTATGCATTTTCTGATGCCACATGTGTTCCAGTCTCATAAAGACTTTAAAGAATGGTTTGCTAATCCACTGACCGGAATGATTGAAGGGAGCCATGAATACAACGAGAATCTTATCCGACGTTTACACAAGGTGAGCTGAAGTCACATAATGTATTTGAGCCGCGTCGCGACAAAACCAACATAATGGGTTTGCCACCAGCATGGATCCAGACCAGCCTGCGCATCCGCGCAGTCTGATCAGGATCCATGCTGTTCGCTATCAGTTTCTCTACTTGTAAAAGGGTTTGTAAGCGAACAGCATGGATTTTGATCAGACTGCGCGGATGCGCATGCTGGTCGCAAACCCATTATGTTGGTTTTGTCGTGACAAATGATAGTGGAGATGAAAATATTTGTATTATTTCGATGTACATGTATTTCATTTGTGACGGGTGAATTATTGACATAATTAATTGTAATTTATGCTTGAATGTAACTTGTATTCTTTTCAATATAAAAATACTAAGCTGTGTAGCTGACCAGTTTATATAGACAGTGCATTGTCGGCAATTTCGATGTATAGTTAAAAAAGTAAAAGTAAGAAAAAAAATTCTATTGTTTGAACTGTGAGCACTGCTTTATGTTGAGAAATGATAGCCTGGCTGTGTTATGTACCAGTTGAGGTGAGTTTTCTCATAGAGAAACAGTCTGTAACATCCATCTGAGGTGGCTTTTTTACCACACTGGATCAGCTTTCACAGAAACAATTGTTTGATAAATAAATGAAATGGTAAGGTACTGAAATGAAATGGTAAGGTACTGAATTGTGTTGAGAAATGATAGCCTGGCTTTGTTATATACCAGTTTAGGTGAGTTTTCTCAAAGAGAAACAGTCTGAAATATACATCTGAGGCGGCTTTTTGCCACACTGGATCAGCTTTCACAGAAACAAATGTTAAATAAGTAAATGAAATGTGGAGGTACTGAATTGTGTTGAGAAATGATAGCCTGGCTTTGTAATATACCAGTTTAGGTGAGTTTTCTCAAAGAGAAACTGTCTGTTGCATTCATCTGAGGCGGCTTTTTGCCACACTGGATCAGCTTTCACAGTAACAATTCATTGTAAGAATATATGTAGAAATATGGAGATACCGAATGTGTTGAGAAATGATAGCCTGGCTGTGTTATTTACCAGTTTAGGTGAGTTTTCTCAAAGAGAAACCTGTCTGTTGCATTCATCTGAGGTGGCTTTTTACCACACTGGATCAGCTTTCACAGAAACAAATGTTAGAAAAATTATAGAAATGTGGAGGTACTGAATTGTGTTGAGAAATGATAGCCTGGCTTTGTTATATACCAGTTTAGGTGAGTTTTCTCAAAGAGAAACAGTCTGTAACATCCATCTGAGGTGGCTTTTTACCACACTGGATCAGCTTTCACAGAAACAAATGTTAGAAAAAATAAAGAAATATGGAGGTACTGAATTGTGTTGAGAAATGATAGCCTGGCTTTGTAATATACCAGTTTAGGTGAGTTTTCTCAAAGAGAAACAGTCTGTTGCATTCATCTGAGGTGGCTTTTTGCCACACTGGATCAGCTTTCACAGAAACAATTCATTGTAAGAATATATGTAGAAATATGGAGATACTGAATTGTGTTGAGAAATGATAGCCTGGCTTTGTAATATACCAGTTTAGGTGAGTTTTCTCAAAGAGAAACAGTCTGTTTCATTCATCTGAGGTGGCTTTTTGCCACACTGGATCAGCTTTCACAGAAACAATTCATTGTAAGAATATATGTAGAAATATTGAGATACTGAATTGTGTTGAGAAATGATAGCCTGGCTTTGTAATATA
The DNA here is from genome assembly GCF_026571515.1 of Ruditapes philippinarum. Classification (NCBI taxonomy): domain Eukaryota; kingdom Metazoa; phylum Mollusca; class Bivalvia; order Venerida; family Veneridae; genus Ruditapes; species Ruditapes philippinarum. The sequence goes on from NW_026853897.1 coordinate 85,728, forward strand.
CCAGTTTAGGTGAGTTTTCTCAAAGAGAAACCTGTCTGTTGCATTCATCTGAGGTGGCTTTTTGCCACACTGGATCAGCTTTCACAGAAACAAATGTTAGAAAAAATGTAGAAATATTGAGATACTGAATTGTGTTGAGAAATGATAGCCTGGCTTTGTTCTATACCAGTTTAGGTGAGTTTTCTCAAAGAGAAACCTGTCTGTTGCATTCATCTGAGGCGGCTTTTTGCCACACTGGATCAGTTTTCACAGAAACAATACAATGCTAGATAAAATAAAAGAAATATGAAGGTACTGAATTGTGTCGAGAAAACAGGATGTGGGGGTATCCTTGTCACATGGGCACATTTCTAGTTTCTTACATTGCTAAGGTTAAATCTTGAACAAAACACAAATGTTTATTCATTATTATTCTGTTTCGTTGTAGGTATTGCGTCCATTCCTTTTAAGACGTTTAAAAGATGATGTAGAAAAACAGATGCCCAAGAAATATGAGCATGTTGTAATGTGTCATCTCTCGAAACGTCAACGGTTCCTATATGATGAATTTATGGCTCAGGGAAAGTAAGTATTTGCTTTACAGAATAATGCTTGCCTTATTAACACTTGTTTCATAGTTTGGTGACCTTTCTGTTGAAAATGTGTCAAGAGTTAAATCGTATACATATACATGCACAGTGCATTAAGTGGAGTGCATGTATTAGTAAGTGGAGTACATGTATTAGTTACCTGCACTCCAGAGCATGCCCTTTGATTGGCTCATTTTTGCTGGGGTATACTTATTGTGAAGGAAGAGAAAGGGAAAGCGATAGAAATATTATATTCAGATGCTGGTTTATTGGTAACTTTTTTAGCTCGACTTTTCTATGAAAAGGGGAGCTATCCTACTCGCCCCGGCGTCGGCGTCGGCGTCACACCTTGGTTAAGTTTTTCGTACCACCCCACTTTATTTCAGAAGTATTACAAGTATGGCTTTGAAACTTACCATACTTGTTCACCATCATAACCTCCATCTACAGACAAGAGTACATAACTCTGTCAAGGTTTTTGACAGAATTATGGCCCTTTTTTGACTTAGAAAGTGTATTGAGCTTGGTTAAGTTTTTTGTACCACCTCACTTTATTTCAAAACCATTGGAGGTATTGCTTTGAAACTGACCATACTTGTTTACCATCACGACCTTCATCAACAGACAAGAGGACATAACTCTGTCAAGGTTTTTGACAGAATTATGCCCCTTTTTGACTTAGAAAATACATTGAATATGGGTAAAATCCACTTATTGCCTTAACCCTTTGAGATATTGCTTTGAAACTTTTAATGCTATTTCACATCATTACCCCCATCTGTACGCAAGAGAAGGTAACTCTGTCAGGGATTTGTTTTAAAAATTAAGGCCTTTTATCGACTTAGAATCTTGGTTAAGTTTTTTGTACCAGTCAACTTTTTGACTGAACTGGTTGAGATATTAAATTGAAAGTTGGAATACTTGTTTACCATCATGGTCCCAAACATGGGCAGGAGAAGGTAATTCTGTTAAGGATTTTATTTGAATTATGGCCCTTTTTGACTTAGAAACTCAGTTAAAATTTTCATTCTTGTCCACTTGTTGACCTAACCATTTGAGATATTACTTTGGAAGTTGGAGTTCTTATGTGCCATCATGAGACCTATCTGTAAGCAAGAGAAGATAACTCTGTGAAAATGTTTCTTGATTTGTACTTAGAAATTCCTAGTTAAAGTCTTGTGTGCCCTTAACTGTCAAAGTTTTGTTTTATAGGCAAGCACTAAAAAAGTCGAGCGCGCTGTCCTTCTGACAGCTCTTGTTTCTGGAGTGCTACGCCCCCTCTTAAAATCAGATAGCCTTTGCCATCAGTACAGAAATTATGATAGGCCACTTGTGCAGTCTAACCAGACTGAAAACTGTTTGCAGAAAGTGACTAATAGATATTGAGAAAGTCGTAAGAAATTCAGCAGGTAAAGGGTCGGCATGAATAATAGTTCTGTAGGAGTTTGATTTAATTTAAAATACATGAGGAATCTATTTATTCTAGCTTGTTTATGTCTTACCCATAATCAAGACATGAATTCCTCGCAGATAAAAGAGCAAACAAAGACACTGGCTACGACCTTATATGTTGCACCCAGTCGCATGATTTGCAACAAGTTTTGTTAACATTAACGTGTTCTGATCATTTTATTGAATAAAAATATTAATGATCTTGTTCCATAATGTAGATAGGGTTGGATTAAGTTTTATACAAGCAACGTTAAAGGCACATTATGCCTCTGAAACAATTAAATTTTTACTTTTGTTCGAAAGGGCATACTATAACTGTACTAAATATATATCTAAATTGTTAACAATCTAATGAATTCATGATTTGTTTAATTTTCAGAACCAAAGAAACATTAGCAACCGGGCATTTTATGAGTGTTATCAACATTCTTATGCAATTACGGAAAGTGTGCAATCATCCAAGTCTGTTTGATCCACGGCCAATAATTTCTCCATTCCAAATGAAGGGGATTGTTTATCACACAGCTTCACTTGTCCATAAAGTTTTAGAATATGACCCTTTAAATGTAAGTATATATCATCAGATTAACCTTTTATCAAATTTCAATGCAAGTAAAGGTTTTGCTTAAGTTGTAAACAATAAAGATCTGTTTTTAGGGATCTGAGTAGATAGTTTAAAGCACACAATGTGCAATACTTGTTTGTCAAAGTACAAACATGTATGAAAAATTTTAATCGGTTTTCACCTTTACAACTGCAGCATGAATAGTGTTCCTTGTATAGCATAGATTTGTAGCAAAGTTTGTTTAATTAAGATATCTGTTGAAGCTTTGTTGTAAAGACGGTGATTTAGCTTATTTGGTTAACTCTTTGCTTTCCTGAACTTAACAGTTCAGGTGTGACCCCTGGAGGGCAGAAACCCATAGTCCATGGTTTTAGAGGCAGATATCTGCTTCCAGGAAATTATTATTACTAGTAGTTCACTTGTGACCCCAGTAGAGCAGGGAACCAACCCAGTGAACCCACAATTTTAGAGGTAGACTGCTAGATAAGATTAAATGCATCTCACTATATTTGTTTTTGTTTGAAGGACATAGATCTACAATTGTACCCAGGTTTAGCAGAGATGGAGAGGGATCTGCCAGCGTTTATAGCTCACAGGGTCAGAAAATTACAGACACCAAGGCGATTGATAGAGGAGATAGATATTCAGCCTGGCCCTCCACCTCGACCACAACCGGGAAAGTTGAAAACTAATACCATAAGATGTGTGTCCCCAGCTGTACAGGTATTTATTGTTTAACTACTTGAATTAACTCTATTTCAAAATTAGCCCAAAAACTAAGCTTAATGAGTACAGAACTCTTTGCTCACATATATTTATTGTGCTTGTTTGAGCATTAGGCAAGAACTTTTACTCTGACACAATGATATGTCTAACATTATTTCTACGGTCTCTGCATGGTCAATTCCTACTCATCAAAACTCCAAACCAGTGTAAATAGCCAATAAACACTGCTGAGACCAATATTATTTCCTAAATAAAATTCAAATAGTATTCAGCATTGGATTTAAATTATATGATCATAGATACAATGTAATATGCCAAGTTATGTTTGATTTGGAAGGATGTCCTATAACTTCATGTTTTGTTCTATTTTAGTCTGGTCGCGCATCTCCAGCATTGAACAGCAGATCTGTGTCCCCAGCCCCTGTGATAAAAAGTGTCAGTGTAAGCACGACTTTGTCTGGCTCCAGTCAGCCCCCTTTACAGGCTACTGTTGCCCCACAGGTCTCTTTACACAGTAAGTAAAATAATGTTATTTATAGTCACAATGTTTATAGTCACAATGTAATATCATTTTCAAGCAATGAAACTCCATTGTGTAATGTAAGAAGCTTGTATTCTTTGTTTAACAAGTAATAACTTTGTTAAGATGGGTGCAGAAGAATTTTGAACCTTTGGGAATATCAAATGTGTCGAAATGCCAATGATTATAATCCAGCATTGTTTACACTTTATCTTGCCTTCAAGAAAACTAGCAGTGTCAAGTACTTCATTGATACCTTTCAAATGCATTTCAAATAGTATCACATTGCTTCTTGTTCATATACAGTTTAGAATGTATTCCATTGTTTGAAACTAAAAGTGTGGCACATGTTCAAATGCTGGCACTTGTATACATTACCTTTGTTTTAAGTCATTAAAGATTTGGCAGTGTTTATAACATGCATATCACCTGTACGATCAGCTCAGACTTCTGTGGTTTCTAAATAGACTTCACTGTCGGCCGTTAAACTTTCTAACCATGACAATCCTTTTATACAAATCACAGAAGTGTGAATTTTACATAGCAGATTGACTTGTGTTTGACTTTAGTTAATATATATATTTTTAAGGCACTACTACAAGTAGCCAGCAAACAGCCACTAGTCAGCCTATAACTGTACAGATACAGCACACAGATCAGGGAACCAGACTGGTGTTACCATCTAATCAACTATCACAACTTCCAGGTAGGTTTAACTTTTCACTCTTGAGATCTAATGATTCTTCTACAAGTTGGATTTTCAGGGTTTAAAAAAAAGTTTCTTTATACATGCAGTTATAGGTGACCTAAATATGGGAATTTGCAATTTTATATTTAACCTCCTAAATGCCATTATGGTGTATTTGAACTCTTGTTTATTTAATGAAAATCATTTAATGGAAACTTAGGCCATCCTTAAAAAAATGTTTGTTTGCAGTAACGCGACCGACTCACAAAATTTGCCCCTATTCAAATTTTTTTTCATGGTCTGGATAAAAAAAATGTTTTTTTGAATCAGAAAATTATGCCTTGTGCTTTGTTTTCGTTCTTTTAAAGGTTAATAGAAGAAATAAAATGTAGTTCTTATTAAATAAGAATTCAGTTATCAATTTATTAATTGTTACCAGATTATCAAAGTATATTTTGTCCAGCATTTTGAAATTCCATGTTTATTTGAAAGTACAGTTCAATAAAAAAAAAAAAAAAAAAAATCGACCTACCTACCCACCTTGAAAATTCTGGGTCGAGTTACTGCAAACAAACATTTTTTTAAGGATGGCCTTAGTATTTTAAAATTCTGAGTTATTTTCGATTAAATATTTTTATTGACTCAAAATAATTTTTTGCTCAGTCTGTCCACTTGCTGAAATTTTCGCAAAATCCTGCAATTAGTTCAACACTTGTTAATGGTCAAGTGAGTTATATTAAAAAGACTTGAAACAGTATTGTATTCTGGTTGTCCTGTACTTGTTTAATGATGAAATTTCGACGGGCGGACATAAAAAATAATGTTGAACGTCAATTCTGAAACAAAATACAAACGCAACCAAAACTGCTATTTGTCCGAAGCAGATACTTTGTAATTTGCTGTATGCTGATTATAATAATATTGTGTTTTCTAGGTTTCCTACAAATAGTTCAGACTTCGTCTGGTCCTCAAACAGTGGCTACATCAAGTGTTGTGTCAACATCTTCTGTTGGTAAGTATTGGCTATTATGTAGTTGTTAGAATGCATAAAGAAAGAAAAAAAGACACACATTTTATTATGAGACAAGTTTCCAGAAAATAGTAAATTTAAAGAAGACTTTTATCATTTAATATCTTAACCTGCTGAATTCTTAAATGAACTTGTCTAGCTTCCAGTTTGTCTAGTTTCCATCATCAATATTAGGGATATCAAGATAAGAAGTAAGTCTGCTCAGGGTGAGCTCGCAGCTCGGTAAAATCTGTGAAGAAGTAAGTCTGCTCAGGGTGAGCTCGCAGCTCGGTAAAATCTGTGAAGAAGTAAGTCTGCTCAGGGTGAGCTCGCAGCTCGGTAAAATCTGTGCAGGCTAATTTCTCTTGTATTGGAGGCAAAGGCTAATTACGTTCAGCTCCAGCATGGGTTAAAAGTTGATTTTTACAGCCTTGTGAACTGTATGTTGATCAATAGAATTGTGGAATGATATTTCTGTGTTTTGGTCTGCTACAATGGTTTTGTATCTTGCTATTTCACAGTGAATGGTTCCCCTGTAGTTACCATGGCAAATTCTACTAGCCTGAAGACACTAGTCTCTAGCTCAGTGTCACAGCTGAAGATGTCACCAGGTATACAATCTGGCACTATTTCATCTCCTGTAACTTTACCTATTGGAAGCACTGGTCAGATTCAGAAACCTGTGATGCGAGTGTCGCCAATCACAGGTCAGCAAAATAGAACAAATGGAGATGGACTAGTATTTTCAGCAGGTAATGTTATATTTTCATGTACAATTTATCAATTAACAAAGGCTGCATAATAAGTTGTCCCTATTGCCTATGTTGCCCCACAGCCTGTATGGACAAGAGGAAAATTTCAAGAATTTACTACATAAATATCGTTCAGACAAGTTGAGAAATGCTTCTGATAAAAACAGACTAAGTGAGTCAAAAGTAGATTTGGCTTTCCTGATGTTTTGCACCGTCATTTTACATTTTTAGAAGTAATATGTATGACTTCTGCTTATTTCAAATCTTCATGAGGTTAACTGTACAGGGTATGAATACAGAAATCAGTTGTCGGCTTCTCACAATTCAGCACATGTTGCCAGTCTGTGTCAGCTTATGTTAACAAGCTAAAAACACAAGCTGTGAGCATCAGATTGACTTTTCGCGTTATTGTGAATGAATATGCTGTACTGGGTGATGAAACAACAAGTTTCCTAGAACTGTTTTAATCATGTTTTGTATATGTGATGCATAGAATTTGTATCGAGACATAGAGTCACTTGATCAATAACTTGTTGTTTTAGTGCTGATGTTCTCGTAAAGTAAACGTCAGTATTATGCACCAGTCAGATTTTTCTAATCTGGTTGGTCACCTTAACCTGAGATACTAGAATAATGACAAAAAATTAATAGGAATTATCAGTGAAATACAATGCAAGATGTTGCTGACATGAAGAAAATGAATCGAAGCATAGAGTCACTGGATCAATAAATTGTTGTTTTAGTGCTGATGTTCTCGTAAAGTAAACGTCAGTATTATGCACCAGTCAGATTTTTCTAATCTGGTTGGTCACCTTAACCTGAGATAATTGAAAACTTTATTCTTTGATTTGCACAAGTACATGATAGTATTAAGTTGTATTTCAGTGTAAAGGGTTTATGATATAAAATTTCAAACTGAAGGAAAGACTATTTCAATCTCCCTGCTTCTGCAAAATTCAGTCCTACCTGTTTGTGTCGGAAATCCAACTGAAGATTAAATGTAACAGTTGTTTAATGATAATCTAATGTAAAACTACCTGGAGATGCATTGAATGTATTCACTATACTTTAACTAATAATAAAATAGATTTAATCAAAAGCCCAAGTAATTTGATAGTTGAAACAGCATCAGTTTAAATGTTTTTCGTTTGTTATAAAATTTGTGACATAAAATTAATAATAAAATTTGTGACATAAAATTTGAACTATCTCTTCAATTGTGGTTTTAGCTTCAACTACTGTCTCCACCTCGTTTGTGATGTCTAAATCAAAACCTGTATCATCCGTCTACTCCCCACAAATGCTGAAACATCTTGAAGAACAAAAGAAAAGGCAGTGCAAAAAGAGATTTTTCTTGGTAAGGTGGTCTTATAAATTCTTAACACAAATTTTAAAATTTCAAATTAATGATGTATGACCATATTTAAATCAGCTAATTCTACTTTTACAACAGGCTATGAAATAGTTTTACGCCAAAGTTTTTTTTTAGTGTTTATGTTCTTATTAATGTACACATTAATGTATATGAAGTTTACAAGTCGAATCAGAGAAAAATAAAATTTGATTATTTTTCATCTCTGATCATTAGGTTTTGAGGAATCGCATATTTCTCCTCGGATATTATTTATCGTCTAGCCCCTATTTAACAGACAAACATCTTAACAGAAAGGAAAAATTATAATGATTGTGTTTTGTCATTTCAGGAGCCCTTGTTTAATAAAAAAACGTGCAAACAGAAAGAAAAACTGTACAATATAGCGAGGATAAATAAGTTACATTGTGAACGTAAACCAGTGTACGGTCAGGATTTATGTGATGCTGTAAACATTTTTAAAGACCCATTCAGTGGTAGATGTTATAGAAGTCGTGATGTATCAAAATGGAATGGGCCAGGTCATATACATTGTCAGTGTTCAAAGTTGTGCACAAATTATTCTCATCCTAAATATTTATGGAACCAGACCACAGTGCTTTCAGATATTATACATACCCCGGAACAGTATTTAGAAGAGTTACAGGACATACTAGAAAGGTAATTCACCAGTGATTTTTTTTACCTTTATTTTACAGCCGAATAAAGGCTGTTTCCCCTAGGACATATTAGAAAGGTAATTCACAAAGTCATCTAGACAAGTCATCGTAAAATTTGACAATATTAAGGTCCACCCTTACTCGAGATCGATCCAGATTATTTAAAATTTGATTATTTTGTTGTGCCCCCACTTTTAGGGGGGCATTTAGATTTACCCTTGTTTTATTAAGAGAATAATTCAGATTATTATTTATGTATGCGGGATTCTCAATGTTAAAAATGTCAAGAGGTTCGATGATTTGCTTAGATGAAACATCGAGACATAGAGTCACTGGATCAATTACTTGTTGTTTTAGTGCTGATGTTCTCGTAAAGTTAACGTCAGTATTATGCACCAGTCAGATTTTTATAATCTGGTTGGTCACCTTAACCTGAGATAACTGAATTTTTAAAAACTATTTGAAGATACAGGGTAACCGTTAACGGAAATAAATCACGTCAGTTCTTCAGTATTTTGCAGCAAAAAAAACAAAACTTGTTACTAAAATCTAGACATAGAGTCACTTTTTCAATACATTGTTGTTTTAGTGCTGATGTTTTCGTAAAGTAAACGTCAGTATTATGCACCAGTCAGATTTTTGTGTCGCCTCTACGGAGTAGTGGCGACATATAGGGATCACTTCTCCGTCGTCTGTCTGTCCGTCCGTCACAAAACTTGTCCGGACTACTGCTCATAAACTACTGGTGCAATTTCATCCAAACTTTACAGGAATGATCAGTACCAAGTCTAGTTGTGCATATTGTCAGCATTTTCCGGTTCAGTGATTTTTGTCAGAGTTATGGCCCTTTAATAATTTTTAATTTTAAAGTTTGTCCGGACTACTTCTCTTGTATCACTAATGCAATTTCAATGAAACTTTACAGGATTGATCTGTAGCTCAAGTCCTTGCGCATATTGCACGGGTTTTCCGGTTGAATGATTTTTGGCCGAGTTATGGCCCTTTGACAAAAAGGTGTTTTTTTCTGTCGTTGCCAGATACACAAAAGCTTGTCCGGACTACTCCTCATAAACTACTGGTGCAATTTAATCCAAAATTTACAGGAATGATCAGTACCAAGTCTAGTTGTGCACTGTCCATCTGCCTGTCACAAAATTTGTCCCAACATGAAATTGGCGATCATGAGGCGACACATGTGATTACTGATCGCTCTTGTTATAATTTGGTTGGTCACCTTAACCTGAGATAACTGAATTTTGAAAGAAAAATCTTGTGAAGATTTGTAAAGAAATCAATAACACTGGTATTTTCTTAATCACAATGTATTGGGCAGTCATTAATAAAATGTAATGGAGATAGTGAGAATGAATTGAAGCATAGAGTCACTTTATCAATACGTTGTTGTTTTAGTGCTGATGTTCTCATAAAGTAAATGTTCAGTATTATGCACCAGTCAGATTTTTCTAATCTGGTTGGTCACCTTAACCTGAGATACTAGAATAATGATGAAAAATTACATGAAGATTTATAATAGGAATTATCAGTTAAATGCAATGCAAGATGTTGCTGACATGAAGAAAATGAATCGAAGCATAGAGTCACTTTTTCAATACATTGTTGTTTTAGTGCTGATGTACTCGTAAAGTTAACGTCAGTATTATGCACCAGTCAGATTTTTCTAATTTGGTTGGTCACCTTAACCTGAGATATCAGTTTTAGAAAGCAATATCAAAGGAATGTTTCTATATTTATTTATTAAAACAAATTTTATATATATTTTAAGACAATAAATCAAATTCAATGTCATTTGATTACTCGTATCATGGTTCAGATTTTGTAAATGAAATCAAGTAATGTCTCCTTTTAACCAAAGAGACAGATTTTGTTGTCGAAATAGTGAATTTTAGAACTGAAACCAAATTAGGGAAACTAAGTTTAAGGGGCTTTGAACCTACATAACGGAATATTGAAAGAAAAAACAAAAAATCAATTCAGTTGTATAAAAAAAATTATAAGTTTTTAAAGCCACATTTGAACTTTATGAAATAGTAATGCTGTATTCAATTTGTCGAGGCAAAGAGTCACTGGATCAATATTTTGTTGTTTTAGTGCTGATGTACTCGTAAAGTAAACGTCAGTATTATGCACCAGTCAGATTTTTATGATTTGGTTGGTCACCTTAACCTGAGATAAATATTTTTGATATTGTTAATTTTTATGATTTAAGTGTTATAAGTTTTTAACAGAATGGAGGTTTCATGAATAAACGATATATATTTGTTTCAGGTTTGTATTTGTGACCCCACCAGTGCAATCTGAGAGGATCCGTATGCACGTGTCTCATCCCCCACCATCATATCTCCGAGAAACCTCGTACAGGGAGTCATTGCTGAGGATGGAACTCTCACCAAAGACTTCAAACTACCATAAGATCATGACAAAAATGACAGTTCAGTTTCCAGAGTTACGGCTTATTCAGTATGACTGTGGTATGTGTAATTTTTCTGTCGATTGAGAAAAGGACTTTTTGTTATGTGTATTTGAGAAAAGGATTTCTTGATTTGTGTATACTGTATTGTTTTATGAAAGTGACAAGTTAGTTGGGCTTTTTTCATTGCTATTTAGGCCCTCTCGTTGTCCTGGGTTTTAATCTGAACCTTGTGATTCCATATTGTGGCCAAGATCAAATTAAGCAAGTATATGAACTTTATAAACTTTCCGTGAGATTGTTTGGTCATCATATATTTGTTACATGTTTCTGGTTTATACTCGGCTGCTTATGCCTGAAATAATGCACCTAAGTTCTTTTAATGTATTCTTTGAATAAACTGGCAAGTTGATATAAGGCCTTAGCAGTGTAAGGTGTAAATGCAATCCCAGCAGAAGAAGCGAGGACAAAACATTTCTGATGATATTGCCAATATTCTACTTATTTGGAAACCAGCTAAACAGTAGTACAAAGACAAAAGTGAAAAAATATCTTTGGGAAACCTGTATAATGTATATAAATTAATATACACTGCACAAGTATATAATTAGCTTGCGGAAACTCGACCCAATTACTATTCTATTGCTTTTTTGTGACTGGCCATCTCGTTGTTCAGGGTTTTCTTTAAACCTTAGAATTCCATTAAATGGCCATAAATTAATTTAGCCACTGTAAGTTCATTGCTGTCTATTTGGCAGTTTGCTTTATAATGGTTACATTGGTATTCAAAGTGGAAAAAAGAAATATTAATTTAACATTTTGTATGACTTTCTTATTAAAGATTAGCTTTAAGAAATCATAAGATTATGCATGTAAGTGTACAAATGAGACAAATATAATGTTGTGTACATATAAGATGATTGTCAACATTTGCTGAAGGATATAAAAACAATTATTCATGTAAGACTTCCAGATATATGCATCTCCTTAAGTTTATGATATAATATTTAAATGTTATGAATACTAGATTACCAATTTAATGTATGACTTGTAGGTAAGCTGCAGACATTGGACATTCTGTTACATCGTTTAAAATCGGAGGATCATAGAGTATTGATATTTACCCAGATGACGAGGATGTTGGATATTCTTGAAGCTTTCCTCAACTACCATGGCCATAGATACCTGCGTCTTGATGGTACCACGAAGATTGAACAGAGACAGGTCTGTTTTCATTGTTTATAGATAGTTTCAGATTGCCATCTTGGAAGTATCAATTTATTGACTTAATAGGTAATAAAGTAACTCTCCAGGAACGATGGTTAGGAAACTATCCGCCTATATGACTGAAATACTGTTGACAAAAGGCGTAAAATGAAACAAACAAACAAACAAAAGTAAAACTTTAAGCAGCAATCTTTCCAATTGTTTGAACTCCTTGGTGACTGATCCCATACAATTACTTTCAAATTCTTTTTCGTGAAAGAATTTCATTTCGGGACTTACCTGAGATACTGTTGTGCATGTGCAGTGCTCTTTTCTGGTTGCGTTTTACTTATTTGTGAGAGTTGGTCAAAACCCTTTTAAGTAAATTTTAAGTTAATTATCATAATGTTGATGTTATTCTATATGTTTTGTAATTCATATCCAGTTCTTGAAAGCTTCCAGTTTTATTACAAAGATCAATAACTGAAGTAATTTGTTCATTACAGCAATTAATGGACCGTTTCAATGCAGACAGACGTATATTTGTATTTATTCTATCAACACGATCAGGAGGTATAGGTGTGAATCTTACTGGTGCCGACACCGTCATCTTCTACGACAGTGACTGGAATCCAACGATGGACGCCCAAGCACAGGATAGATGTCATCGTATTGGTCAAACTAGAGATGTCCATATCTATAGGTAGGTTAATGTAACTTAATATTAATAGTTAAATTATAACTTTTTCTTTTGTCAGCGTTATAACTTTTTCTTTTGTCAGCTTGCATGTATTTTCTTGGCTGAATGGTATGAAAGAAAATCTTTTATAATTATTTCTTCAGTTTCTTAATTTGTGAATACGGAAGCTAAATAGTTTGATTATTAAATAGGTTGATTATTAAATAGGTCTGTCTTCAGTAAATTTGTGATGTTGCTACTTGATCTTCATGTTGTATTTGAGATTGGCAACTCATTCAAAATCATTTTAAATGATGTATGGGAAAATTCTGTTGGCAAAGGTTGAATGGGTGATCCTTTTGTTAATAGACTCTTAGATCTCTAGTTTCATTGCACATATAGGGTGTATTCTGATATCAGTGCCTGAATTCCAATCTACATATAAGTTGATGGTGATTTATGTACGGTTTATTTAATAATTGTATAGATTGGTGAGCCAGAAAACTGTAGAAGAGAACATCTTGAAAAAGGCCAATCAGAAGAGAATGCTAGGCGATATGGCTATAGAGGGAGGTAACTTCACTACAGCTTTCTTTAAAGAGGTATGTATCATAAAATTCTTCCCCTAGTATTGATAAAATCACAACAAATAAAAAGTTTATCATGGTGGAAACTTGTTTTTATAATACATCTACCTTATTTTTATTAAACCCCCCCCCCCCCCCCCCAATCTGTAAGACTTAGTTTGAACTCGAACAGCTTTTATAAGAGTTGTTTATGTTTCCATTGATTACTAGATAACATGTTTTTGATATAAAAAAGATTTCTTTTCATTTACACTAAATATGTGTTTAATTCTCTGTATATAAAAAACACTCTTTTCTTTAACTTTCGATGGTTTGTCTTCTTCAGAAAAAATTGACATTTATTTTAAAATTGACATTTATAAAATAACAAATGATGCAATGTCTGTTTAACTGTACGCTAAATGGAACCGGACGTTAATGAGGAAATAAAGATTTTGCCAAATTAAAACAGAATCTTTCAATAAAATATTTCTACATGAATACAGCAATATATAATTATATAATATACATATAATATCGATCTACACATGTATAGTAATTCCTAACTTGTGTAATTCCTAACTTGTGCACATTTTAGAATACAATCAGTGAGTTGTTCTCTGAGCCGTCTGGTCTTGAATCTCTTGTAAAAGAGAAGGAGCAGGAAGAAAAAGAGAAGTTGCTGAAGGCAGAAAAGAAAAAGAAGGCCGAGGTGAAGAAATCCGATCCCTCAGAAGCTCAGGCTTTGGCTCAATTTGAAAAGGTAATTTATTAATATAGGTACACCTGCTTTAAAATTGTCCCCCACCCATTTTCTAAAGTGCCTTTTTTCTAAATATATGATTTATATAACAGGAAAGGGATACTTTCATGTGTACTGTAAAACTGTGATTAAAGGTATAAAAATAAATTTGTATATTGGTCATATAGTTTAATGACTTGGTTAAAAAAACAGATGTAAAAAAATGGTTAGATTACTTGTACTTCCTTGTCTTTGGTCCCAAAGAGCTTCTTTGTATTATTTCATTAAAACTTGTAAATGCCCCAAGACCGAAAAAGCTTTATAAATGAAGCAACAGAGCAAAGTTATATTACTTCATATATCAGCTTAAAGGTATCACATACCATATTTTTTGCTAATAAACGACCACCCCAAATTAACTGTAAAACATTTGATATAATTTTGTTCATCTAGGCTCTGGCCAAGACAGAGGATGAGACTGATGCTGTGGCTATTGACCAAGTTAAAGCTGAACAGAAGGCGGAGTTGGCCGAGTTTGATGAAAACATTCCACTAGAGGATGGTGTTGATGGTCAGGGTAGGGAAGATGAATCTCATGTAGAACAAGAGCTAGCAATGCTTGATAAAGAGGTAAAATCAAATTGTACTTTACTGGTGAACATTAGATTTTAGGTACATTGTATTTCAAACTTTGTCTTACATAATTGATTTGAAATGAAATCATATTCGAATTATTCAACATAAAATAAGATTAACACAACAGTTCAAATCAATCTACCAATTATTAAAGAATAGAATTCAAATCTGAATGAAATGGCTCCATGTTTTATGTATACTGTGTGTTCAACTGAGCGAATGGGAGTATATAAGAGCTGAAAAAAAGATTACTAAGGTTTTGATTTTACTTGGCTCATGATAGACTTCTAAGGTCATGTATTGCCCATTGTTTAGGGTCACATGACTTAAGTCCAATATGGGATGAAGTTGTTACTTATTTAAGGCTTTAAGGGATATGTTTGTCTTATTTAAGAGATACGTTTGTTTTTTAGTTGACGCCAATTGAGAGGTATGCCGTCCAATATACAGAGCAGATGATGGAACCTGTCAATGAGGAGGAGTTGAAGATTGCCGAGGTTGGTGCAAATTTAATTAAGTTTGGGACAAAATTCATTAATGATGAAATGCAAATTGTTAATTTGGTTACAGTTGCAAATTGTAATATGCTTATAAGTAAAAATTTTTGATGTGGATACACGTTATTTGAATGGATTTGAAATAATTCTAAGTATGTGTGATTAAATTAAGCCAAGAAAATATATATTACCTTGAAACGGATATATACAGTATGCATACAACAGGTGCCCCTCACAGGTTCATGATATGTCCTAGATATTTAATACTTAAATTTCAGTAAGGGGTCTATCTAGCTAGCTAAATGCAAGGTTACTGGGTTACGTTGGATGTTTGCAAGTGACCCAAGTATTGCATCTAATTTCATCTTTAGTCTTCATTGTTTAGTGAAATTGAAATATGATCTTGTTACTTAAAATCGAACCAAAACTAATTAAGCAATTTCTTTGAGGTTTAATTGTAATTGATCGTATTATATTAATATATATAAAAATGTTTTTAATACCATTGAAGGATGATATTGAGAACGTGAAGAAGGATTGGGAATTAAATCGTTTGAAAGCTCTGAAAGAGGAAGAGGAACGTCGTGCAGAAATGGAGGAAGACGAGATGTTGTACACGTACAGCCGTGATGACGCTTACCAACAGGTGAAAAAACGAAACAAACAACTGGCACAAGAGGCTCGCAGGTCGGCTGCCGAGGCTCGTGCTCAGTCCTTGAGTCTGTCACCTCGCAGGGCGGGTCGGCAGAGTCTGGGACCTGGCGAGGAGTTGGAAGAATCACCTTCAAAGAAGGAATGGGTTTATAAAACTCCAAAGATTATTAGAGACCTTGTAAAGAATAAGAATGTTGATACTGAAAGTTCTAAGAAAAAGTATAAAGGTAGAACAGGGGAAAATGATACAAATGAAGATGTTGATGTTGAAACTATCGATTTTATAGAAGAAAGTAGTTCTAGTAATAATAGTAAACAAAAAGTTAAAAAGAGGTTAGTGAAGACTGAGAAATCTCCAGTTAAACGTACAAAGAAGGTTAAAGGAGAGAACTTTATTAATATTCCAAAGAGTAGTGGTGTTGTACAACAACAAGTTGCAACAACAGAAGCAACAAGGCTTGACTCATTGCCGGGTTACAGTGTTAGGGAAGGTATCTTTCAGAAGTTGCAGCAGTCTCCGCCCAAATCTATTGCTGACCGAGCCAATATCTTTGAACAATTTGGTGTTCAAACTCCTACCCAACCTCAAGTTCCCAGTTTTAATGTTGTGCAGACACCTGGTCAAAATCAAATCTATAGCAATCCCCTTGCTGGTCAAACTGTACGCCTAATAAATACTCCCCAGGGTAGACAAATGGTGGTTGTTAGTTCTAGCCCTACAGTTCTTCAGCAAACCAGTCCTCAGAATGTGGTATTGCTGCAAGGCATGCAAGGGTTCCCTCAAGGCATTGTAGTTGGCAATAATATTGTTTCACTCCAAGGTACCCCACTACAAATGACCCCTGTAAATAGAGGAAACAATCCCATTAATCTCCAGAGTCCAAGAATTGTTGGACCTCCTCAGGTTGTACAACCAACTAGGCTTGCAACAAGGATTGTTTCTCCTGTGGGTGGGCAGAATCAGGCATTTGTTCAGAGGATAGTTGGATCCCCTCAGGTAAACACTGGGATGATTCCAGTGTCTGTCCCTGTGCCACAGCTTAGTCCACAAACAAGTCAGTTACAACAGCTTGGAACAATACCCCAGTTCAGGCTACAAACGCCTTTAGTCCATACTGCAGGTGGTCAAATGGTGAATATCCAGACCACAACAGCAGCTCCTCAAAGAAAGTCTACTGTGCAAACTATAGCTAATCTTATAGCTGCTGGGAAAATGGCCAAACAAAATGTGCCACAGACCAGACCATCTATACCTGTGCAACAACAAACTGCTTTGCGGCCCCCCCTAAGTATTCCCAACATCAACAACTTAATGAAAGCTCAGGTACCCCATACCATTCCTTCAGCATCCCAGTCCTCGCAGGTTCGAGTTAACCCAACAGTAGCAAAGCTAGTGGCTTCTCATATTCATTCTGCAAATGCTAACACTAGCGCGAGCCCTGTTATACAGAGTCCGGCTGTGACCAGTGCTCGAGCAGCAAGTCCTGCCATAATTAATTTAGCCACTAACACAAGGTCACAAAGTCCAACAGTTGTTAAAGTTGTGTCCGTGTCTAGAACACGTAGTCCCTCCCCCAGCCCAGGAGCCCAGTTTCAGCCAGGTAAAATACCAGTTGCACATCCTGCGCCAGTCAGAGGTGAAAATCCTGTTGCCACAATCAATATAAAGGGTCTTCCGCCAGGGGTGTCAATACCAGCTAGTCTGGTAAACTCCCTGGTTTCTGGGTCTATTGGGGGTATTTCTAAGGGGGGTCTGATTCGAGGTAGAGTACCAGCTGGGATGGGTCAACCTGCCACTACAAAAACAGTTATCAGAAAATCAGCATCTGATATTGTTGAAAATGTTAATAATAATAATCAAAACCTTGTTAAACCAAACATTGGGGGGACTACAAATGGAGGTCTGGGTTCCAATGTCCAAACCACCCCTTCGCCTCGAGTAGATTCTCCAGACTACAGGGCCATGGCCGGTATGAAACCCAACCCAGAATCGGCTTCTTCGAGTCCTTCTGCTGCAGCATGGTCCAATCCTAACTTGGTTATCAGAACTCGTAGGGCCGCTGTTCAACAACAGATACCTCAGTCTAGGTCTCCACAAATACGTCCAAGTCCAGCTGTTATTACTCCTACAGAACTACCAACTGTAGTGGTCAACACAAATGGTCCGCCTGTAAATCTTAACATACCAAATCATGTTAGTCAAATGAGCGCAAGTCTTGTTGCCAAAAAATTGGATCAAACTAATGTTCAAGATCAAACGGAACCGAAAACAAATGGTGGTGTTGATTATATAGAAATAAGTTAGGCATATTACTTTTGTTTGAACTAAATCAGGAGGTTCTTTTTGTCATATTTTGTATTCTTTTTAGTCGAGTCTAAAAAAAAATTACGGCAGAACTCTTACTAAATCCGGAGTGATTCCATTTGTCATATTTTGTGTTCTTTTTAGTTGCCTAAAAAAATTTACAGCAAAAAGGTCTTGGAAGTATGATTATCAAATGTCTTTCATTTTTTGTTCCTTTGTTGTTTGCCATAATCACAAATATGTGTTATATTGTTGACAATTTGCTATACATAAAATCTTAATTGGATAAAAAAAGATCATTTGATCTTGTATTTTAGAATGTATGTATCTATTTTCATTTCAAAAGCATTGCCAAGCAAAGTTTTTGACAACTAAGATGGTCAAAGTTAGAAATTTTATTTTGTCCTAAGTGCGTTTTTTGTCTTGTAATTAAGAGAATAGGTTGCATTTATCGGATTGTGTTCATGGAGAGCAAGTAATAAAGTGTATATATTAGCATGTTAAGTTATTGGTGCTTTGTAAGACAAATCTGATTTTTTGTTTCCTATTTTTGTTTTGCACATGTTGAAACATAATTGAGCCGCGTCACGACAAAACCAACATAGTGCGTTTGCGACCAGCATGGATCCAGACCAGCCTGCGCATCCATGCAGTCTGATCAGGATACATGCTGTTCCCTTACCAACTCTTACAAGTAGAGAAACTGATAGCAAACAGCATGGATCCTGATCAGACTGCGCGGATACGCAGGCTGGTCTGGATCCATGCTGGTGGCAAACCCATTATGTTGGTTTTGTCGTGACACGGCTCATATAATTTTGGTCACTTATTTTTGATGTTGTGAGGCAGAATATTCCACATTGTATATACGAGATGTGTTTGAGAGTAGAATGTGAGAGTTTAGATTGGCGATTCAAGCTTTTAACCTTAAACCTGCTGGGAACCAAAGCTGATAATCCTTCGCTGCAAGTATAGGATCTAGGCCAGTCTGTATTTCTGTGTAGTCTGACCAGGCTTTGTATTCTGTTGTTAGCTAAGTTTTTGTATTTTGATATTGAAATACCTTAAACTTTGAACAGACTGTTTAAAGGCACATTATGCATTGGAAACAAATTTTTACCTCTTTCTTTAAAGGCTAATTATGCCGCAGAAATAAATTTTTACGTCTTTCTTTAAAGGCTCATTATGCCTCAGAAACAAATAAATTTTTACTTCTTTAGGAAGGTCAAAACATGAATGTATTAAGATGTTTTTAATAATAATTTTTAGTTTATGTTGGATCCTTTTTACCTGAAGAAAACAGTGATGAATGTGAAATTATTTGCCATAAAATTAGCAAAATGTAAACAAAGAAGTATTTTGACTTCCATACAAAATACTAATTCACTATAACTGTACTTAACTGCCAAAAAGCAACAGATGTAAAAGATGGTTAAGGTAATTTGCCAATGATTATGATTATGTTTTTGGATACTTACAATGTACAATGAAAATAAAAAGATTCGAGAAGTAAAAAAAAACATTTCTGAGGCATTATACGCCTTTAAACAGGGAAAGTCTACACAAATTAGCAGGTTTAGGGACTCGAAATCAAGAATATAAGTAGAAGATACACAATTAAACATGTGGCTTAAATATGTGTGAGAATTGTTAACAAATAAGTAAAGTGCTGAGATTTATTTTCATTCTTACAAACTACATGCAAGTGAAATTGTTTAAAGAATTTTTTTTTTGTACTTGTTCTGTCTTATTTTCGATATTGATTTTTCAGAAAAATTTAGTTCTGATAGGCTAGGAGTTAAAAACATTTACTTCATGCCGCATAATTCACTAGAGCAAATAGTTTCAACCTTTAGGTGTAAAAGTGCTATTTTTGAATGTTTGATTTGATTTTGTTTTTTGTACGTGTATGATAAATGATGTATAACTTTCTACGGAAATCCTTTAACTTGCTATGATTTAACGGCCAATTTACTATTGGTGGATGTGTAATTTTGGGGATTTCGTTTTCAACTAAAGATTTTGTTATTCATAAATTTTGTTCCCGTTAATATTTGTATAAAAATGACAAAATTTCAGAAAAAAATAATAAACTGAAAAAAATATATCCATGTGTTTTTGTCTGCATCTAGATACCCTTTGTGTTCTTCCAAATACATACATGTACTAAATGTTGCCTAGTTACCATTGTAAATAATTATAAATGTGAAATTAAAATTTCTAAAATCTACATATTTTGCAGAAAACAAACAAGGGCAACATTTAGAACACAGTGTATCACCAGCAAGGTTTTGGCAAAGAAAATATTGCCCACAAAAAAAGAAAGAGTAAATCATTTGTATCTCAATTTTTCTCTGGCTCAACAAATGGCATTACTCTAAAAAATAAAGTAGGTTTTGGTGTAGGGGTTTACAAAATATTAATTTTAAAGATTGTTGTCTAAAAGATTTGTTCTTTTACTAATTTTGAGCAAATTTCCTTACCAAAACCTTGATGCATGTTTGAGCACAAAGGAAAGTTGAGATGCAGATAAAATGGCACACGCCACACCTTAAAGATATACTATGCTCGAATTTGAGTTTTGAAAATATTGATAATTGCTATTGTACAACAACATTGTCCTGGCACTCTTGCATTTGACCCTGCTGTCGGTATATTCTGTAAACGTTACGATCTACCTGTAAATCAATATGAATGTAAATATCGAAATGATAAAATTGTGTAAATTAAAAATCAATCTTAGCGCAGTTGGTAAAGGAGGTTTCACTTCACTTGAAGAATTTAGACGAATTCTGGTAGGTTCGAATCCTATTACTGCAACTTATTTTTTAGCTCGACTATTCGAAGAATATGAGAGCTATTGTAGTCGCCCCGGCGTCGGCGTCGGCGTCAGCGTCCGCGTCCGCGTCTGCGTTGGTTAAAGTTTTTTGTAAAGTCAAATATCTCAATTATTACTTGAGATATTCAATTGAAACTTACAATACTTATTTATAGTAACAAGGTACATCAGATTGACAAGTTGGATAACTCTGCCTACAATATTGACAGAATTATGCCCCTTTTTAACTTAGAAATTTTGGTTAAAGTTTTTTGTAAAGTCAAATATCTCAATTATTGCTTGAGATATTCAATTGAAACTTACAATACTTATTTATAGTAACAAGGTTCATCAGATTAACAAGTTGGATAACTCTGCCTACAATATTGACAGAATTATGCCCCTTTTTAACTTAGAAATTTTGGTTAAAGTTTCTTGTAAAGTCAAATATCTCAATTATTACTTGAGATATTCAATTGAAACTTACAATACTTATTTATAGTAACAAGGTACATCAGATTGACAAGTTGGATAACTCTGCCTACAATATTGACAGAATTATGCCCCTTTTTAACTTAGAAATTTTGGTTAAAGTTTTTTGTAAAGTCAAATATCTCAATTATTGCTTGAGATATTCAATTGAATTTTAAAATACTTTTTTATAGTAACAATGTACACCAATTTGCAAAATTGCATAACTCTGCCTACAATATTTGCAGAATTATTTGCCCCTTTGAAACTTAGAAATTTTGGTTAAAGGTTAAAGGTCTTCAAAGATATTTACATGAAACTTTACACATCCACTTACAGTCATGATTGTATGTCACTGACCAAGTTCCATAACTCTATCTTGCATTTAGGCTGATTCATATCCCCTTTTTTACTAATAATATAATAATAGTCTCTTGGTTAATGTTTACATGCAAGTTTTACATATTCAATAACTATTAAAGATATTTATTTAAAACTTCACATATGCATTTAGGGTCATAATTGTAGGTCACTGACAAAGAGCCATAATTCTATCATGCATTTAGGCTGATTTTTCTCCCCTTTTTCAACTTAGAAATTCATGGTAAAGTTTTGCTTGTAAGGTGTTATCTCAATAACTACTGAAGGGTTTGTGCCTTTTTTAGGACAATTTTATGCATTCATAATAATAAAGCAGTGATTTACTTGATAAAACATCTTAATAACAAGCCTTTGTTCAAATTTATGTATTCATAGGTAATTAGTATTATTATACTCAATAAAACACCCTTGTGACACTACCTTCCTTAAAGTCAAGCCAATACTGTATAATTAGACTCTCTCTAAGGATTATAACATGAATTTATAAAAGAAATTAGCCCTTTTGTGAACTTAAAAATTTTTACATTATCAAGGCTCTTTTACTATCAAGCACTTAGAATAGTCGAGCGTGCTGTCCTACTGACAGCTCTTGTTATATTTAAAATTGCCATTCTCTCGAAACTATTGTAAATCTTTTATTTGTGTGTACCAACAGTGTAGTATTTGTAATAATTGCCTTTATAGCGCGTATGCGCTAAAGCATAAACGATTTCATAATGTCACAAAAAGAACCGTTGAAAGATACTGTTATAAAAAAAATATGATACTGTTATAAAATAAAAAAATATAATTGTGTATAAAAACACCACTTAAAAGGTTTTCTTAAACTAGGTGTAGTAAAACTATTTCAAATTAATTCTTGCGAGTAAATTAAAAAAAAATCATAATGGGGTGTTGGTAAAGGATCGAACCATAGACCTTCAGATCGGTAGTCCGACATCTATACCAATACACCACACCTCACTGACAAGTGAAGTTAGCAAATATATTGATATATTCGATAGATACTGGTCAGTGTTTATTCAAATGACCTTAACGAAAGTTAATGAAGTGCCAGGTCAATGTTGTCGTACAATACACGGTCTCTTAGTAAATAAAAATGAGCAGCATCACGACAAAACCAACATAATGAGTTTGTGACCAGCATGGATCCAGACCAGTAGTCTGATCAGGATCCATGCTGTTTGCTATCAGTTTCTTGTTGTAGGGTCTGTAAGCGAACAGCATGGATCCTGATCAGACTGCGTGGATGCGCAGGCTGGCCTGGATCCATGCTCGTAGCAAACACATTATGTTGGTTTTGTCATGTGGCTCAAATTACATGTGTTCTGACTTCACATGCATAAAGTAGATATAAAATATGAATATATTGTCTTTTTAAGAAAACTTTAAAAATTTTATCAGAAGGGACCAACTTGTCCCATAGGAAACGCAGGTTCCTATACTTGGTTCATTCATTCTTATATTCAAATTGGGCATATTCAGTAAAAATTGTACAGATCTTGATAAATTTCTGTGATTATTAAGTATTTTACTCGGTAATAAGCATAGTATATCTTTAATACCGTGCTACTGAAAGATCTAATTTCAAAATTTTAAACATTAACTTTAATGACGTTAAGAAATATTGAATGCAGTAAAGATCTTGTTTAACTACATCACTAAAAAATCACATTAAGGCTGCCTTAATCACTTGCCCCCTGACTGCTTAGGGTTTGAATCCCAACAAATAAAAGAGAATGTGAAACCTAAAAATGGATGCTAGAGTGTCGGAATGATTCAAGTTCAGTTGGATTGTTGCCGTATGACCTAGACACAGGTTATAAGCTAAACATAATGGTGGATTTTAACATTATTTGATGAACATGTACTTAATGATGCAGACCTGTAGGAAATATGAGTGTTGCAAGGTTTCATATAATTGACTACAAAACAATACTTTTATCATATAATATCTTGACTTTTCTGTTGAAAATTTGTCGAGACTTGGATCATATACATGAATAGTGTGTTATATTAGTTCCCTGCACTCATTGGATGGCTCATTTTTTCTGGGGTTTACTTATTGTGATGGCAGAAAAAGGGAAAGTGATGGAAGTCTCATATTCAGATGCTCGTTCATTGGCTATTTTTTCCTGGGGTTTCATATCGTGACTATTAAAAGGGGAACATGCTTTTATTTTTGCCTATGATAAAAAAGAGAAAGAACATCAAAACACTCGGCAATCTGATTCATACTCGGGCTTAGCCACGCCCCCTTGTATATATCAGATAGCCTCGTATTTCGATGCTCTTTCTATTATTTTCCCCCTTTATGGTGCCATAGAACTGGAGGCAAATTCATTTTTGCGGATAAAATGCCTGAAGTATCAACTACATGTATCAACATTTCTACCAATGTAGCAATTGTGTTAAGCCATGAATGCTGCTGTTTAATGTAAGCCAGTCAACTTAAATCTTAGCTCATATCCTCGAAATATATGAAAAATGTAAATAACTTGTTTCCACAATAAATGTGTTGATCTACATTGTAAATAAGCTAATAAAGAATTTATAAGACTCTTAATAAAATCTAAACCTTGCAAGTACCATTGGCTATTATAATGTATGTATTCCACCAACTAGTTTTTCCAACAAACAAGGCTCTGTACTGTTAATACTGTTTGATAATAATAATATGTAACTGGGCTTTAAAATATGGATGGTCTGTTTCAAAATGACAGCAGTTTAATTCAAATTCTATGTATATTTTGTAAATAATGTTTTTGAGGTCCACATGAATGATTGGGTAACCAAATCATAATATGTACACAGTTGCTTACTATTCTATCCAGGGGTTTAAACATTAAACTGATACAAGTTTCCTCATCTTGATATTGTACAAGAATACAAGCTACCAGTCAGCACTTTGACCCCTTTTACTATATGCCTCCCAGTATTAAAACTATTTTGTCAAACTGTAATGCTGGTTGTAATAATGTATTAACTGTAATATAATTTGATGTATCAGCAGTCAGGTTAAGGTCATACAACACTAATAATCATCTATTTGGTCAGACTTTAATATAAATGAAAGATGTTATCTGGAACTCTGCAAATGCGAGTGTTTACCCATCTAATCATCTGAAAGAAATAAACTTTTACTGTTAAGGATTCACAGTGGCGGATGCACTACCATTTATGATAGTGATCAAGGTGTTGCGCTTATTAATATATTTACCAAGTTGAAATTGTGAAAGTTTGTTCCTACCCAGGGATAAGATTGGGGGGAAGTAACACATTTGTTGAGTTCCAAAGTATCTTAATAATATTGAAAATTAAGTGGCAACACCAGCAAAAAGGTTGCAATAAATCTGTTCATTTCATAGCACTAGTATTTGAGCCGTGTCACGACAAAACCAACATAATGGGTTTGCTTCCAGCATGGATCCAGACCAGCCTGCGCATCCGCACAGTTTGATCAGGATCCATGCTGTTCGCTATCAGTTTCTCTACTTGTTAAAGGGTTTGTAAGCGAACAGCATGGATCCTGATCAGACTGCGCGGATGCGCAGGCTGGTCTGGATCCATGCTGGTCGCAAACGCACTATGTTGGTTTTGTTGTGACATGGCTCATTTATCTATATTATAATATATTGTCATTTGTTGTATTTAAATGTTTAAGCCCAATATGAGCAATAATGTGATAATGCCATTAATCCCAAACAAACAATTAGGCATATATATAATTTATTAGAGCAGAATATATAATATAGAGATAATATGATCACTTGCAAGAAGAAGACCCTTGTCACTGTAATTTGACACATTTTGTTGGTATGATTATTTTAACATGTTGATATTTTATTTTAGTCCTCAATTTCAAGTATATATTTGTAGGTGTTTCTCTCGGATCTGGATCAAGAACAAATGCCTGTAAGTTATCCTGTACCATTTGTCAAATTTTATATAATATGTTCTATATTTATCTGTTAAATATCTAATAATTTCTAATATATGTTAAAATGTTTCAATGACAATAAGATAGGGTAAGGGTTGTGAATTCCCTCCCCACAAGTAATTGGAATGGCTTCTCTTGTATAGGTATGAGATAATGATCGCACAAATACATGATTTTAAATATCGGACAAGAAATATGAACACCTCTTATGCAATTAAAAACATATATAAATTATATATATTTACGTATGAAAATGCAAGTTTGATAGCTATTCAGCTAGGACAGAGCGACCAGTTACAGTACTATTGGCAATGGCTGTTGAATTTCAGTTGTTAACACTTGTCTTACATTTCTGACAGTTATGGGCCCCTCCAACACCACCACATGATGATAATGATGTTTACATTGATCAGACATTACTCTTCCTGTATGAACATTCTGTAATGCCAGAAACACAACTACCTCCAGTATATGTTAAGAAAGAAAAGAAAAAGATCAAGGTGGAATCCATCACAAGTAAGTCCTAATTGAAAAAAAAAGAAGAAACAAAAAATTGGCACAGAATATTTCCGCACCTTGTGTGCTGAAGATATTTTACATTGTTGTGGGTTTAACATACATGCATAAGGAGTTTTCAATTAATTTTTGTGAGGAAGCTATCCAGCTAGCTGATGGAACGTCGGTGGTTCTACTCGGGTGCCTGTTCGTGCCTGAAATAAAGCACAGAGGGGCACCTGAGGTCTTTCTCCACCAGTAAAGCTGAAACGTCGCGATATGACCTATACTGTGTCGATGTGACGTAAAACCCAATCAAACAAACAATTAATTTTGCATATGTATTCAGATTACCAGGAGATTGTTGCATGCAAGATTCATTACATACCTTGTTTGTCATTTTGATATATGTATACTGGTCTGCTTTGGTTACATTTTATAAATTGAAATTTAACACCATATAATATCAAAAATTAATCTAGCAAGCTTGTTTAATTTTGGTTATTCTGCAAATGAAATTGTCATAATAATTAAGTGCAGGCCTTGTATTTGTCATCTATAGTTAATGCTGGACATTATTTATTTATTTATTGTTTTTAAAACATAAGTTGAAGAAAAATTTAATTTGGTCAATAAATACCTTTGAATAAGTTGTTTTCATTATTGAATTTCTTTCAAGACTGGGGATACTTAAATTTAATAAACAATTTGTTAACAGCTCGTAAACAGAAGCAAAAGAGAGAAGAGCAGCCAAGGGTTCCGAGGTCATTGTTTGATCGAGCTAATGCTCAGCTGTTGAGGTTGAGAAGAGACGCCAAATTACAGAAACTAAAAATGGGTCAACTTAAACCTTATAGACCTCTACCTTCCATGCCTCCTAAACCTTTGATGGAACAAGCCCCGGATCATCCTGAGTGGCTTATACATGAAGATTGGGCTCTTTTACAGGTAAAGTTATATGAGCCGCGTCACGACAAAACCAGCATAATGGGTTTGCGACCAGCATGGATCCAGACCAGCCTGCGCATCCGCGCAGTCTGATCAGGATCCATGCTGTTCGCTGTCAGTTTCTCCACTTGTTATAGAGTTGGTAAGTGAACAGCATGGACCCTGATCAGACTGCGTGGATGCACAGGCTGGTCTGGATCCATGCTGGTCACAAACCCATTATGTTGGTTTTGTCATGACACGGCTCATATATAAAGTAAAAAATTTATATAATGCAAGGCCTGTTTTGTGAGTTTTCCCTTGCTGATGATTTTGATTTGTTAATGGAATATGGAATGAAATGAACACTTTAAAAAATTTAAAAAAACAGTCTGTAGCACATAAACTGTTACCATGACAAAAAAAGTTTAAGTTGATACTACAGGAGTCATCACAATGCTTGACACGTGTTGTGTATTCAGTATACATAGAATAATCATTTATGAAACAAAACACAATTTTTCTCATAATGTACAAATATATTGTATTTCAACAACTATCATAGCGAGTATAACAATAACCTTTGACAATAGCACAGGGTCATGTCAGACTGCAATGGATTAACCAGACTCGCTAAAACTATGATTGTACTGCTCCATATTTTAAAGTATGGATGTCTGTCATGGAAGATTACATTACACACACCAGGGAGGTTTAGTCAGATTTATTGTCATTTTTAACCAGGTTTTCAATTTTGAAAATCCTGGTTATTAGATTGGGGTATGGCGGGCGGATGGGCGGATGGGCGGGCGGGCGTCAAACGAAATTGTGTCCGCTCTGTAACTCTTCAACCCTTTGAAGAATTTTGATGAAACTTCAGACAAATGTTTACCACATCAAGATGACGTGCAGAACGCATGTTCCGCATGGCTGGCTCCAAGGTCAAGGTCACAGTGACATTAACATTGAAAATCCTGTCCGCTCTGTAACTCTTCAACCCTTTGAAGAATTTTGATGAAACTTCAGACAAATGTTTACCACATCAAGATGACGTGCAGAACGCATGTTCCGCATGGCTGGCTCCAAGGTCAAGGTCACAGTGACATTAACATTGAAAATCCTGTTTACATGATTTTAACTTGATTTGGCAGTCAAAGGTCATATCATCTTTGGAGGTAATTTAAAAAAGATATGATATATTATTTCATGTCTACTTTGTAACTTGAAAATTTTAAAAAATTTGAACTTTTTGAAGAATTTTAGAGCAAGCGTATATTTCTATATGATGTTGACCTTGAATTGACTTCATCCTGAAGATCTCATTGAATCCATCTCGGAATTTAGCGCAATTTTTAATGAAAGTCGTTTTCACATGTTACTATACATGTGAATGCTATGTTTGAATAATGTTATTTTAACCAGGTTTTCCGAAGGAAAAAACTGGTTATTAGATTGAGGTATGTCGGCGGGCGGGCGGGCGGACGGGCGTAAACAATTTCTTCTGTGCGCAACTCCTCCTACATTTCTCAACGGATTTTGACCAAACTTTCACAGAACCTTTGTCATTAAGTGCCCTGGCGCATATTGTCGGGGTTTTGTGATTGGATAATATTTGACCTAATTATGGCCCTTTGTTTTTTTTTCTTATATAGAATATATAGTGAACAATTTCTTCTGTGCGCAATTCCTCCTATATTTCTGAACGGATTTTGACCAAACTTTCACAGAAGCTTTGTCATGAAGTGCCCTGGCACATATTGTCGGGGTTTTGTGATTGGATAATTTTTTACCTAATTATGGCCCTTTGTTTTTTTTCCTTATAAAGAATATATAGTGAACAATTTCTTCTGTGAGCAACTCCTCCTACATTTCTCAACGGATTTTGACCAAACTTTCACAGAAGCTTTGTCATCAAGTGCCCTGGCACATATTGTCGGGGTTTTGTAATTGGATCATTTTTTACCTAATTATGGCCCTTTGTTTTTTCCTTATACAGAATATATAGTGAACAATTCCTTCTGTGCGCAGCTCCTCCTTCATTTCTCTACGGATTTTGACTAAACTTTCACAGAAGCCTTGTCATTAAGTGCCCTGGGGCATATTGTCGTTTTTTTTTAATTTGATAAAAATAGGCATAATTATGGACCTTTGTTTATTTTCCTTATATAGAATATATAGTGAACAATTTCTTCTGTGCGCAACTCCTCCTACATTTTTCTACGAATTTTGACCAAACTTTCACAGAAGCTTTGTCATCAAGTGCCCTGGCGCATATTGTCGGGGTTATGTGATTGTATAATATTTTACCTCATTATGGCCCTTTGTTTTTTTCCTTATACAGAATATATGGTGAACAATTTCTTCTGTGCGCAATTCCTCCTACATTATTCGTGATTTACATTGCACATAGTTACATTGTTTGTTGCTTGTAATTGTATTTCAACTACAACATATTTATCTACAATGGTGATAATTGAAAACCTGGTTTCATGGCATTGCCATGTTTCTTGTCTTATTTTTTCAGGCTGTGCAGAGTTACTTCGATGTACCATTGAATCTTATGATAGTGAACCCGGCTCATACTCCGAACTGGGACATGGTTGCAGATGTAGTCAATAGCTGTAGTCGTGTGTACAGGTCACCGAAACAGTGTCGACTACGTTACGAGAATGTTATAATTCCACGAGAAGAAGGCAGGATCATGTATGACATCACGCCTAGGAAACAGAAGAAACAGAAAGGCATCTATAAAATGGTACACACATAATATTTTTTTGTGAAGATTATGCTCTTTTCAATTACATTAAATTGGAAACAAATGTTACGATCATATAGATTGTACTTGTAACTTCAGTCGTTAATAAATCCATTTGTGCTGTTCCACAACATAACAAATCCATAGTTGAAAAAAACTAAAAAAGCTCCATTCTTTGGAATTATTGGTACAATTTCATACAATTTTTCTAACATTTTGCTGAGAGTTGAATCCAGAATACCATGCCAGCGTCTTCGAATTATTTTATGTGAGAAACCGATTCAGCTAGCTTATAGAACTTTAGTGGTTCTACTCAGGTGTCCAATGACTGACTCGACCAGTAAAGCTGTAAAGTCGCTATATAACCTATACTGTGTTGGTGCGACATGAAACGCAACCAAAAAAAAAATCCGGATTATGTGCTGTTGCTTGATGATAGTGATTGTTTATTAGTGAAAATTATTAAAATGCTATAAATATTTCAGTCCAAGGGTAACCGAGCTATGAAGACAGGTCAGATTCACAGTCAGGATAGTAACAATGGATTGACCATCCTGTATTCACTCAGATTCGACTCAACAAAGAGCATTGCAGGTAAACGACCCCCGACAATGCGTCAGACACTCGTTAATCCTACATTAAAGAATCCAAAGCATGCCAGTGTGTTACAGGAGAACAACATACAGTACGACCAGCCTCTCAATCCGATGCAGGTAGCGGAGATTCGCGCACAGAGGATCCAGCGAGAGAAGAAACAGAATCAGCAACAACAGGCAGCGGCTGCTGTAAGATATTATCCCCCGCTTTTATATAAAAATTAAAACAAAAGTATAAAAAAAATTATTGATTTACAAAATAAAAAAAATTATTGATTTACATGAAAAAGAGAGAATAAACCATTAAATAATTATTTTTTCTAAGTTCGGGGGGCATTATTTAAAATGCAGATTAAAACTGATGTGTATACCCCCCTGGTTTAAGCTTACTTATCTTGGTCTAATTGTCAAAATTATTGTAATAAACTAAAGTTCTTAAAAATTTATTTTTTGCCTCGAAGAGATAACTTGGTAGTATATATTAAGGTTGAGCACTTGTGAAAAGTAGTTTGCAATGATGAAAATATAACCTGTTTTTGATTGTGAAATATACAGTGGAGCCTTGCTAATCCGAACCCTTCTAATCCGGAATCCTTTCTTATCCGAACGAAGTGTCCAGTCCCGATTTTATTCGTTCTATTTTCAATATTAAAAAACCTTTCGGATCCGGAACCTGTCTACTCCGAATTCCGGACGATTTTTTCAATTTTTGTTCTTATTTTACTCTAAAATTTACCTCTCGGATCCGAACAGATTTTGCCAAATGTCACACCTTCATTCTAAATAACAAATAATCACACATCTTGCAGGTGTAAACGTACACCAAACTGATGTGTTATTTCACTTGATTAATGGGTGAAACGTATGATCTGCGAAGGTGTGAAAATTACACTTAGCTTGCCTTCATATCTTCTATAATTGCTTAATTGGTTGTTTTTCGCCACCTTCAATAACTATTTTGATACAATGCAATAAAAATATCTTTAAATCCTTTGTAATGGATTCAATGAAACGTGATTAAGCAATGAAAATTAATAGAAACTGTCAGTGAATTCGGATAGTCGCTGAATCGGATAAGAGTAAACAACAATTGACAAATGCTGGTACGAATATTTAATTATGTCTCCACCTCCTGTTTTACATCGTAGGTTAACTTACCCTTGAGGACATAATATTTTTTTGCTTATTTATTTATTTTTATTTCTTTATTTTTGTATTCACATGTATTAGAATGAATGATAAGAGACTGCAAAAATAAAATATCTAAATTGCAATTTCAAATGCATTCCAGTTTTCTTTCCCTAAACTTTTTTGCAAATACATGTAACATGAAAAAATATGTAAAAGAACCTTCTAATTCGGAAACCTTTCTAATCCGGAAACCTTTCTAATCCGAACTTTTCTTCTGGTCCGGACGAGTTCGGATTAGACAGGTTCCACTGTATTAATATTTTTTGTGTAAAATTATTTCTATTTTTAGATTAATGTGTATCGTTTTGTATGTAGCAATTATTTATATATATTTTTTCGTATACAGGCAAGTGGTGATCAAACAACAACTGTCACTAATGTTACTCCAAGGGTAGCACAACAAGGCATTATAACTGGAGCACAAGTTACGGCACCTACAATTGTTGCCATGACAACAGCAGTAACTGCCGCACAACTGGCTGCCATAGGAACAGCTGCCTCCTCCGCTACTGTTCTGGTAAGTTTATATCATATGTTTTTTATGTTATATACTTTTTACCCCTGTATGATTTCCTGCCGGGGGTGAGGAGACACATTGTTTGAGCTTAAATATATTTTATTACACAGACTGTTTGAATTAGTACATTTAGTAGCATCTTATTGCACTTAATAGATTTTAATTTGATTTCATCAAATACTTGTCTCGTGATTTCTTATAAAGTGTTTATTATTTTACTGAGCTGTAATATTTTATGAAGGATGAACAATGTTTTTGCCTAGAACACATGCGCTATGTTTAGAAGGGAATACCTGTCTTAATGGTGGGAATCAAGATGTTGTGAACATATATATCAACATCACTACTGTTTACTTGTAATAAAAATACAGAAACAAGATACTATGCAAATCTTTTATAACTATACCCCACAGTTAATGTTGTATATTTCAGACTGTACAGACAGGTGGGGCACCTATGCAGGCTGCCATCAGACAACGTGCTCCACTGACAGTGCAGGAGATCAGTTCCGGCACAAGTGTTGTAGGTCAAGTGGCTGGGGCTGCTGTCTCACAAGTTCGAGCACAGCTTCAAACCACAACGGCTCCCCCTGCTCTTACACCGGTACAGCTGGCTCAGAGGATCACTGCTGCAACCACTCATGCTAGTGGGGGTAAGATATTTCTCAGTTACAAAATTATATTTAAAAATGACAAAAATTATTTGTAAACATGACTTTTAAACTAACTGCAAGATGCACTCTGTGCCGAGATTTATATATCGGTCCAATTTCACTTCTTGCCACAGTAATTTCTGAGGAATTGTTCAGTCTGTTTTGTATATGTTACATAATAGAATACAGTTCTTGGAGACAGTTATATTAATATTAACAATATTTTATGTATCATTGCCTCGACATTCAGATTAGAAATGGTTAAAAATTGTTAATACAGATAGATAATTATCTTTTTCCATGTTTCAAAACTTTCATTTTTAGGATTTATTGATAAGAAAAGTATGTTTTCATTATGCATAGTGAAATAAAATCCTGGGCGAAAATTAAGGAGTAAGTTTAATTTTGATTTAATTGATTTTATTTAAACTTGTATAGTATCATCAATTAAATCTGGCCAATTAGCTCTCTCCCACTGCTAAAACAATTAAGAAACGTTAAGTCTGAATTTCTGCTGACTAAATTACCATTAGACCATATTTAATCCATACTAACTTTACATATTGCAAGATGCACTCTGTGCTGGAATTGTTGTATTTCAGTCCAATTTCACTTCTTGCCACATTAAAATACAGAAAAACAACTGTAGTTGGTGAGATACATTCTTATCAACATTGTTGATGTTTTGAACATGTAATGCCCTAAAACTTAAAGTATTATTTGGAGAATACATATTTGAACATTAAAAATTGGTTTGGAGCAGTGCTAGGATAAGGTCCATCTATTTTTAAGTTCCTGTGTCATTGCATTAAAGATCCTGTATATTGTAATTAAGGATGTAACAACACTTATGTGAAATTTTATATATATGCATATAATTATTCTTCTGTAACAATTTCCAAACATCCAAGAATATGTTAAATATGTACTGCAAATGTTTGGTAATATCTTTATAAATAATGCTTTTTGGAACTAACAATATTGATAAATCTTCATTTGTGCATCATATTTATGATATAAAACCTTAAAGAAAATTGAGTTACAGGATCTTTAATGTGATGCCTTACAGACAGTAAGGGGAGCAGTAGGTAATAGGTCACGGTGTCCGCCTCTAAACAGTGTCTGTCTGTGTTGCTTAACAGGAAGAGTATCAAAATTGTTGTCATTGGGTTGATAGTTTGATCATTTTGCGAGGCAAAGTCTGTAGGTTGCTACTCGTGAGTTATGGACTGTAAAACTGTCACATGGTAGGAAGTGATGTCATAGGGAAACGGGTCAATTAAGGAATCATAACTATATGCAGCCTAATAGTTGAAACGTCTGTATTTAGGTGTAGATATTAGTTTAATTGGTAGATTTTGTGAAATTGCAGTTCAGCAGCAACTACAGGGTAAAACAGCACTAACACCTCAACAGTTCCAGTTGCTACAGCAACAACAACAACAACAAACACTGATTAACAGACAGAAACAACAACAAGTTCTTCAACAGCAGCAACAACAGATCCGTAATATGCAGAAGCTTAACCTAGTAAGTTACATGTTCTGAAAATCTAGTGCAGAGTTACCATTGACTTAAAACCACTTGACCCTCTGGCCTCAACGCTGTGGGTTCAAATCAAGTCAAGGACTTTGGATTCTTTCAAGTGAAGAAGTTATCCAGCTAGTGTACGCAACAATGGTGTTTCACACATGTCATCATCTGCATTAGTAAAACCTCTCTGGCGTGGGTTCGATCCCAGGGAGATGCTTTGTTAGTTTAGCATGGAGGATGGTAGTCTAGTACTGGTGTAACTCTCCAGGAACGATGGTTAGGAAACTACCGGCCTATGTGACTGAAATATTGTCGGGAAAAGGCGTAAAATGAAACAAACAAACAAGACATTACTTGGAATCCAACCTAGTAAATCATCAGTAATTAACATTGCCATAGTAATTTGTTCTTAACAAATTAAAGTAAGAAACACAAGAAAAGTTTGGTTACATGTAAAAATGGTTTAAAGTGGATTGGTCTACAATTGGCAAATAAGTATTTCAGATATTGGTAAAAAAACCAAACATAATGGGTTTGCGACTAGCATGGATCCAGACCAGCCTGCTCATCCGCGCAGTCTGGTCTGGATCCATGCTGTTCGCTATCAGTTTCTCTACTTGTAATAGAGTTGGTAAGCGAACAGCATGGATCCTGATCAGACTGCGCAGATGCGCAGGCTGGTCTGGATCCATGCTGGTCGCAAACCCATTATGTTGGTTTTGTCATGGCACGGCTCATTTGTTCTTGAACAATATATTATGTGCTATATGTAGATATGTTATAAAGCGACACTTACTGACAATATCCACACAAGTCTTTCACATGGAATGTTGTCGCATATACTAAATTAGTATCAACATAGTAATGATATAACAGACCTCCCAATTTTGGACCAATTCACTTTAAGGGAATTAAGAAAAACATATAGGTATACCTTTATCTTACAGCCAACAGATACTGTGCGACATCCACAGCTGAGACAGTTAAAGGGTCCTCTGATACAGGGAGGAAAAACAGTGATAGCTCAACAGCTTGTTACAAGCATGGCACAGGTATTGTTTAATATTCATGATATTTTATGTACTTTATTAATGAAATCTTAGGTATTGTGTAATATTTATAATATTTTATGTACTTTATTAATGAAATCTTAGGTATTGTGTAATATTCATGATATTTTATGTACTTTATTAATGAAATCTTGGGTATTGTGTAATATTTATGATATTTTATGTACTTTATTAATGAAATCTTAGGTATTGTGTAATATTTATGATATTTTATGTACTTTATTAATGAAATCTTAGGTATTGTGTAATATTTATGATATTTTATGTACTTTGTAAAATTAATCTAAGGTTTTATATGTGATACCCTCAACAGCTTTTAGACCTTTTAATAGTTAGTTGTTACAAAATTTTAACTTGATTATTCAAAGAATAGGGAGAGCTATTGTACTCCCCAGGTTTTTGTGCACAAGTCAGTAGCTAGGGAATGTATTGAAACTTCACACTTACTTGAGGGCATGATAGTATGTTGTTGTCCAAGGCTCGTAACTCTTACCATGGCCTTTGACAGAATTATGACCCTTTTTGAACTTAGAAAAATTGTACATTATCCAAGCTCTTGTTTTACTATAATAATAGTCGACCAGACTGTCTTCCTGCTCTTTGTTATTAAATTAAATCTTTCTTTTTTCCTGAATTAAAAAAAATGATTCAGCACTGTGGTTAACAGGCCTCATACTACAGCAGTAAAATACTTGTTCCAACTTGAGAAATAGCAGTATTTTGATGGTTTTGTAAGAATATAACTAGTTAATTTCTGGCATGGAAACATCAGACAGCATTGCAAAACCTTCAAGCCTAAAATTATAAGATTGTATTTGCAGTAACTTACAGGTAGATGGTACTTTGCTGCTAGCCTCATTAAATTTGCTTTATTCTGACAGACTTATTTATATTAATGTTTCTAATCTAACGTTTTTCAGGCTGGTCAATTAAAGGCAGGGACTCATCGACCTTTGACCCCTGATGAGCTTGCCCGGTTCAAGCAGCAACAGTTGACACAACAGAAGGTGGCCGGAACATCAGTGGCTCATCTTCATCATCCACAGGTATAGTTCATTGAGCCGCGTCACGACAATAGTTCGCAACCAGCATGGATCCAGACCAGCCTGCGCATCTGCGCAGTCTGATCCAGATCCATGCTGTTAGATTTCAGTTTCTCTACTTGTAATAGGGTTTGTAGGCGAACAGCATGGATCCTGATCAGACTGGGCGGATGTGCAGGATGGTCTGGATCCATGCTGGTCGCAAACGCACTATGTTGGTTTTGTCATGACGCGGCTCAATTAACTTTTATCTAAAGCAGCATGCCTCCAGATATATAAAATTTTGAAAATGTATTTAAAAGTAAAATATTTTGAAAATGAATAAAGAGAGTAACTTACACATTGCAAAAGCACTTACAATCCACATTTATAACGAAAAGGTGGTCAAATATATGCAAAAATAACCCTTAATGAATAAGTCATGCTGTAGAAATATGGTGATAAGTACTGTAAAATCAGTCCTGAATCGCACCATAATATGCAAATAACTGCTCATGTGTCTCAGGATTCTACATGTGAGAATGTTGGCTTATGGAAATATGCGGTTCTTCTAAGGCACACGAGATCTTTCTCCACTAGTAAAGCTGGAAAGTCTCCATATGACCTACACTGTGTTGGTGTTCTGTAAAACCCAACCCCAAAAAAAACAATCTAACAAAAAAATATGCAAATTATTATTTCTTGAATCTTTTTAAAAATCTTGGTACATTTTTCTGAAATTTGAATTTCTTGAACTATTTGGTCTCATCTGGAGGCATGCATCTCATCTGGAACTTTTGCCACCAGTTTAGAGCTAGGCCTGCAGTTCTGTGCAGTCTTTCCAGGTTCTCAACTGTTAGCTGATCAACTTAACAAATTGTCACCTTGATATACCCAAATTGATAATTGACTGTTCTAAAAATGGAAATTGGACAAGTTTATTTTAAGAAATTAGGCATGTTAAGGATAAACAGGATATAATTCAATGTCTTATATCTTTCTATAGTTTCACAGTCCTTAAATAATTTTTTTTTTTAAATGGCCGAATAAGAATGATAAATTCATTGTAAAGATTGTTAAAGAGATTATTAAAAATACTTATGTTAACCACATTCATTTTTCTTTATTTTAGATACAGAGTACCCAGATAATTGCCGGTACCCCTATACAACAAGTTAGCCAAGCATTATCTAAGGTGACAGGGCAACCAGCTACATTAGTTAAGACTGTGACAGCCCCTGCAGGCAGTGTAACAATACCTGTTAGTAACGTCAGTATAAACGTCAGTATGCCACAGAAAGGAGGTGTAGGTAAGTTATTGTTACCATCACATTGTACTAATGCATAGATCTCTGACCTGTCTAATTCTAATTATCAGATTTATTTCATTAGTGGATACGAAATTCACCACAACATATTTGTTAAAAAAACAGCACATGTCAATGTTTGTGGCTAAATCTATTGTAATTCAATCTACCGGGTATCAATTTTCATGTAATTATTCTGGAAATAACGAAGTGCACGAATGATCTGAAATTTTGCACACAGATTAGTGGTCTAAACCTACATCAAATGGTACATTTTTTTGGAAAAAAATATTTTCAATCCCATCATGTCAAAAAACCTCCCTTTAAAGTATGTCAAAATGATTATTTTATGTTTCAGCCAAAGTTAGTCAGATCAATCCACAACAAATGCATCTTCTACAACAGAGGAAACAAATACCAGTACAAAAAAGTGAGTTTTCATTCATACCTTTTTGAACAGAAATATTGATAATGGCAATCTATCAGTACAAAGTTGGGTCAGCTGGACTGTACAGGCAGTCTGACCTGGCTCCTCGGATGTTTTTGTTTCAGTTCAGTTTTATATTTTGATGTTCAAACCAGAAACCTTTCACAAAGTCTTGAAGAAAGCATGAGTAAAGTAGTAATTTTTAGCTCGACTATTCGATAAGAATAAGTAGAGCTATTGCAGTCACCCGAGCGTCGGCGTAACCACTTATGTTAAAGTTTTTGTAATAGTTCAAATATTTTCAAAGTCCATTGACATATGGCTTTGAAACTTTGCACACTTGTTCACCATCATGACCCCAACCTGTAGACAGGAGGAGGTAACTCTATCAAGCATTTTGACAGAATTATGCCCCTTTTTCGACTTAGAATTTACGTTAAAGTTTTTGTAATATTTCAAATATTTTCAAAGTCCATTGACATATGGCTTTGAAACTTTGCACACTTGTTCACCATCATGACCCCAACCTGTAAACAGGAGGAGGTAACTGTATCAGGCATTTTTTTTACTATCAAGCACTAAGAATAGTCGAGCATGCTGTCCTACCGACAGCTCTTGTTCAATAGGTTATTGCTTGTTAGTTATCCAGGAATGCCAGTTAGGTGGATTAACTGTTTGGGTTATATTAAAAAAAAACGTCTTAAAGTCTGTGTTAAAACCAGAAAAATGTAAATCAATAAGAACGCTATGTGGTTATTTGTCAGCATTGATTTCCTAATATCTAAAAAATCAGGGTTTTCAATTTTTAGGACAGAAAGCAACATGTATTTGATATGATGTTAAGTTCATCAGTGCTAATATGACTCCATGTTTAGAACATAAGTACTTTAAGTTATGTATGTTATTTCAGGTATAGGAAAAGCACAACAGATGTTAAATGCCGTACAAGTTATACAGCAACCTGGAAGATTAACGGTCCAGCAACTACATCAGCTGGTGAAGCAGCAGTCACAAGGTGGCACTATACAACAGATCATTCATACTTCCCAACCTACCATCATAGCAACAGTTACACAGAGCCAAGCAACACCACAGATGGTAACCAAGGTGATCTCTACCACGGCAACTGTACAAGCTCCTCAAATTCAGCAGACTATACAAGGAGCTGCACAGATAGTTGGTAGCTCGGCAACGGTTACTACGGTCCCTGTACCATCTTCATTGATCTCATCTCTACCTCAAGGTCAGTCTTCAATGACTGCTAGTATTGTTAAACCTGGAACTGTCAGTGGGGTTGAGGCTGTAACAACGGTTCAGATTCATCCAATTTCATCTATTACTCAGTCCAAGTTGACGGGAGTTCCGCAAAACGTGGTGGTAACGCCTGTCCAGTCTGTACAACATGTTACTGTTGCTGCCCCGGGTGGTTCGCAGCAGGCTCACATTCCAACAGGATCCCAGGTTGTGGTCTCTGCTGCCCCGGCGCCGGCTCAGACACTTCAAGTAACTGTTCCAGCATCTACCCAGGTTCAAGCTTCAATTCAGCATGTTAATGTTCAACAGGCACAGGCAGCACATGCTACAATTGGTGGTCAAAGAGGGGCAAGTAACTCTCCTGCACCCCTCACCGTCACAGTAACTCCTAATCCACCGTCAGTGACAGTCACCCCAGGGACACCTGTAACATACACATCTGCTCCACCATCACAACCCCACATCTCACAACCAGCAGACCAGGCGTCTCAACAACAACAAACTGTTGCCACGATACTGCAAACACAACGTCAAGCTGCAGCACAACAGCATACTATACCAGTTCAGCACACACCATCTGCCCAGCCGTCACAAACCATACACATTCATTCATCGGCACAGCCTGCAACACAAGGGCAGCCTCAAACACCCACACAGTCCCCTCAAGCTCAGGGTAAAACCGGGAGTTATGGTCTGAGGACAAGACACCAGACTAAACCACAATGAAGAACAAGTGTTTACTTTGTGTTTTTTGTCTTTAAGGTCTCGCACTTCCCGACATAAAGTTGGTCTTTATGAAGCACGCGATACGTTATCAGTGACATATTAGTACATACATGAAATAAATGTTATGTGTACTTGTGGAAAGACTTGACGCGTTTGACAATAGGGAAGTTTAATATTAACGTCTGATATTACATTTTGCGAGAAAAAGTTGCTGGATTACATATCAGTTGAAATGAAAATTCAGTGGAAAAGTGAATGTACTTTACACATTTGTGAAGGAAAATGTTAGATAGGGCGATAAGAAAACTAATAAAAACAGTAGTAGATATTATGTGCAATGTAAGTTATTTATGTGCGATGAACACGAACTTATACATTGCAATGTTAAATGTTCTGTGGTAACATAGATTTACTACATGAACATTGTAAAGCAATGGTTATTTCTGCAAGATAAGGCTTTTTCGGGATAAATAAACGGGGTTACCCATTTTGGGCCTCAAAAAAAGAAGAAAAGATATCATGGCTTTAATTACAGCCTTGCGTATACCTAGAGTGATTTGTTAAATGTTCAGAACTTCTTATGTTGATAAGAGACAGATAAACAACTCTGCAACTCAGACTGCCTAAGGTGCCACTCTGCGTTATTTCTTGTCCATTTGTGCTTGAAATATGGCAGAGGCACCCGAGGCCTCCAGTAAAGCTAGAAAATCGCCATATGACCTATACTGTGTTGGTGCGATGAAAAACCCATAAAAAAGAACAACAAAAAACTCGGACTGCCACACAGGCAAGTAATAAAGGATTGCCCCCTTACAAATTGAATCCAAATAAGGTACAAATAAGGGTTCACCTTAAAAAAATTATATTAATGTCAATTCGTTGAAAATGTGAATGCCTCGTTCACGGAAAATTGAGTTCTACTTAAGTATTTTGATCATGTAGCTGTATCAGCTAATGTTTAGTAAGTTATTTTATATTTTTAGTTGTCGACTTCGTAAATTATTTATGACTATAATAAAATCAGTGATAAAAACCTTTGATGCTTCGATCTTGTTTAATCTTTCCCCAGGTATACAGATTTATGTATAAAATTGAGGTCTAGCTTCTGCTTATATTTTCTACAATTTTCATTACAATTTTCACTTTTGAGGGGTCTAGAGTAGGAGTCTACCGGTCGGTCTCTACCCTAAGACGCCCAAGACTACGTTAAGACAATCCAAGACTTACTGAAATTTAAATACGGTTTTAATTTTACATTGCTTACGGGAGGTAACTATGCGATTTTCACATGTACACATCGAGTTATCTCCCTGTATTTCTAAAAAAAATTATATATTCTTGTTTGTGCAAAATAATTAACAAAAATGAAATAATGCCAAGGTTGCGGGATTTGGGTGTAATGCTAGTTTAATTCTGTTTATGGGTGACACATTTTTGATGCCTGATTATAAAATCATCATATTCTGTTTCATCATATTGATTTTATTAGATCATCTGCCCCACATTTCATTTTAACATAGTCTTATTGTTTCAGTAAAGTTAATTTTAATCAAAATATTTTTTTATATTAAAGAGCAAATCAATAAATATTTTAGTGATGAAAAAAGTCCATACAAAATAACAATATTTGATGTATTGGACAGTAATTAACAAGATGACACGTAAATAATCAGTCGTCATATATAATAAAACTTTCCCAATTTACACAATTTATAAGTTTCTTTAGTCTTGGGACTAGAAATGTGTATCTTTTTTGTCCCAGAGTAGTCTTTGGGTAAATAGACCGACCCGAGGTATTCCCCTTGTGCAAACTCCCAGTAAGAATAAAAATCGGCCAAATGAACACAGATCTGCGGATGATACTAAATTCTAAATTTCACCATTGCCATGATTAAATGTTGAATACTGCTTAAGCTGGTGCTAGTGGGCGTGGATGGTAGTTTGCCATTGACATTACCGTCCATGAACGGGCTCGATCAAGCTGAGCATGTAGCATTATCAATTGTGTCGTTTTGGACTGATGTTAGGGATTTTTATTTTCTTTATTTTGCCTAAAGCCTTTTCATATTTAGTATGATCCTAAAGAGGTCAACAAATATATGTGACGGGTCCTGAAACATTTCCAGCTTACCCGTTTATACACCATACCGTAACATTTTATGTAATTTTTTTACACAGAAACAAACTTGTCCAGTACATGTAGTTGTGGTTGGTTAAGTGGTTGAAGACATAAACATTAAAAAAGCTCATTTTATACAACCTCAAGTACGAGAGTGAAATAATGAGGTAAAACATAATGGAGAACATGTTATCAGTAACCTACATTATTGGTCCAATAATACAGCATGGTTTTGATCTATGAGCTATATTTAATGGACATTTCATTGTCAAAGTAGATAAACTACTTAATAAGAGTATGCTGGTAAGAAATCATTCATTAAGTTAATGTTAAGATGATTTAGCTAACTTCAAAACGTATCGAACTTTTGATACATTCGTTATGTGATAAAATTCTCTGCCCTTGCGATTTGACGGCAATTTACTTTTCAAGTAGATAACAGAAGTTCAGTTTTAGTATTGTAAAATAGTGAAATACGGAATCCCTATGAAATGACAAAATTGAAAATGTAAACCTGTTCATGGACGGTACTGAAAAGTTCAAGTTAGCGTCCACGCCCTCTAGCAGAATTCAACATTTTGACACGAAAGCGATGCATTTTGAATTTTTAAACATCCGCCGATACATTCATACGGCTTTTTTATCATGGAATCTTTAATGCCACCACAGGAAAAGTGGCGTATATTCCCCAAGTAAAAGACAAGAAAACAATGGGCTGTAATTTTGAAATGGGATAACAGGTTATTAATTAAGCCTGCATGTGACAGATAAGACGGCAAAAGACACATTTAAAAAGTAGGCACCATATCCTA
Organism: Ruditapes philippinarum; assembly: GCF_026571515.1. Lineage (NCBI taxonomy): Eukaryota > Metazoa > Mollusca > Bivalvia > Venerida > Veneridae > Ruditapes > Ruditapes philippinarum. The sequence continues at coordinate 128,766 of NW_026853897.1, forward strand.
AGCGTGATTATACAGTAAACAAGGATACGATTTGTAACCGTATAATCAGTTTTAATGGCATGTATGATTTTACATTCTTTCGTATCACCGCAATCATTTATCTACTTATATTTCTATCCTCTATGAGGAGTGTGATGATAATAATGAAAAAGTTGATCAACAAATTTTGATAAAGGTAATAAAGAAAAAACATGACGACGATGATTAATAAAGAACGGGCATGCTAACAAAAAAGTGACGATGACTAGTGAAATTGGAAATGATTATAATTAAATGTCTGTAATTTATTTTTACACCATGTGACACAGGAACAAACAAGAAATTATGCACGCAAATAAACATACCATGTACTATCATATCACTGAATTATGCAATGATAAAAATGTATCATTTTTCAAAAATGAATCATTTTTCAAAAAAAAGAAAAAAGATTTTACAGCAGGAAAATATGTATAAGGGTCGACATTTTCGGTTTCGCGTTAATACATGGACAAACAAGTGTAACTAATAAAGTGCAGCTAAAATATTTGTGTAAGTATACATTTTAGACAAATTATGATAATTTTGTGTTAAAGAGGCATGCCGTCTCTAGATGAGTAACAAAAATAATGAAAAAAAAAATATAATTATTATATGAAACATCCAGTGAACATTACGTAAAGGTCGTTGAGTTCAAAACATTTACCCCTCACCGCTGTGTTTTCGAAACCTGATAGGGACTTTTGGATTCTTTCATGTGAAGAAGGTAGCTTAAGGAACGTCGGTTGTTTCTGAAATAATAGTAACAAATGTTAGATATGGGAGCGCTATCCAAAATTAGCAGGTGTTATGCATTTTTTTAAACCAAGAATATTTACGAAAATTGGTTAACAGTATCTATGTATTACAGACATGATGAGGGTCCGCCCGCCTTTCAGGCACTGATACTACGGACACTGGAACTGTCACAATTTATGTTCCTTAAGGTTATTATCTACGAAAAGGTAGCCTATAAATTTGAATTCAGTAATTCACTGAATAATTCTAAATATGTATGCAAGACGATTTTTGTAATTAACAGGAGAGCGTTAACACTCCTTGTGAATTTCAAAATCCTAGCCAACTCCTACTTCAGTTTTATCATATTTGCGAAATATTGTTCTATTGTTAAGATAATTTCATTAGTTGTATTGTTCATCGGCTGATTAAACATTAAACATAACTATCAAGGACAATAATTATATATCTATGTATAATGTAATTTATCGAAGGTACATGTAATACCTTAATTGGTTACTCATACGTACAGCTTAAAATTTGACCAAAAAAGGGCCACATTTATAGTCTGTTATGGTAAATACATTTTTGTTCGATAAATTCGATGAATTAGTCATCTGATTTTAATTATTGAACTGACACAATCGAGTGTAAAATTATCCAAGCGGAAAAAGTTGAAAATTCGTAATTTGCCGGAAATTTGTAAAAATGATATTTTTCTCTCTAAAGACTGTATGGAATAAGTTTCAAAATATTGTATGGTGTCCATGATCATTATTTACAGCCTACTAGCGACTGGACATGCTGTAATTGAGCCGATTTCAAGCTGTATGTCTGCAGATGAGCCAAAACTGTTAAGAAAATCAATCTTGAGATAAATTGTTCTTAGATTTAAAGCTTACGTATTAAGGGCTATTTTTGCATAGTCTGAAGAGAGATTTATTATATTGAATCTTTACAGAGACGCTGCATATTATATACAATTTCATAGACACTCGGTAAACATGCCGTCATTCCGAGGTTCAGGAAATCCTCGTGCTTCATTTGTTGTTGTCCCCCGCCTTTTCGAAGAAAAAGGGGGATATAGAAATAGGCTCCGTCCGTCTGTCCGTCCGTCCGTCACACTTTCGTGTCCGGTCCATAACTTTGTCATTTATGAAAGGAATTTGAAATAACTTGGCACAAATGTTTATTATAATAAGACGATGTGTCATGCGCAACAACCAGACCCCTACCTCCAGGGTCAAGGTCACACTTGCTCATTCAAGGTCAACATTGCCTATTTGCTTATATGTCGTGTCCGGTCCATAACTTTCTTATCTATGAAGGGATTTTGTAAATACTTGCCATAATTGTTCACAATAATCAGACGATGTGTCATGCGCAAAAACCAGTCACCTACCTTCAAGGTCAAGGTCACACTTGGAGGTCAAATATTAACATAGTCTGTTACAGGGAATATTTTGTGTCCGGTCCATAACTTTGTCATTTATCAAAGGAATTTGAAATTACTTGGCACAAATGTTTGTTATAATAAGACGATGTGTCATGCGCAACAACCAGACCCGTACCTTCAGGGTCAAGGTCGTACTTGCTCATTCAAGGTTAACATTGTCTATTTGAGGGTATATGTCGTGTCCGGTCCATAACTTTCTTATCTATGAAGGGATTTTGTAAATACTTGCCATAATTGTTCACAATAATCAGACGATGTGTCATGTGCAAAAACCAGTCACCGACCTTCAAGGTCAAGGTCACACTTGGAGGTCAAATATTAACATAGTCTGCTACAGGGTATATTTCGTGTCCGGTCCATAACTTTGTCATTTATCAAAGGAATTTGAGATAACTTGGCACAAATGTTTGTTATAATAAGACGATGTGTCATGCGCAACAACCAGACCCATCCCTTCGAGTCAAGGTCGTACTTGCTCATTCAAGGTCAACATTGCCTATTTGAGGGTATATGTCGTGTCCGGTCCATAACTTTCTTATCTATGAAGGGATTTTGTAAATACTTGCCATAATTGTTCACAATAATCAGACGATGTGTCATGCGCAAAAACCAGTCACCTACCTTCAAGGTCTAGGTCACACTTGGAGGTCAAATATTAACATAGTCTGTTACAGGGAATATTTTGTGTCCGGTCCATAACTTTGTCATTTATCAAACGAATTTAAAATTACTTGGCACAAATGTTTGTTATAATAAGACGATGTGTCATGCGCAACAACCAGACCCGTACCTTTAGGGTCAAGGTCGTACTTGCTCATTCAAGGTTAACATTGTTTATTTGAGGGTATATGTCGTGTCCGGTCCATAACTTTCTTATCTATGAAGGGATTTTGTAAATACTTGCCATAATTGTTCACAATTATCAGACGAATTGTCATGTGCAAAAACCAGTCAGCGACCTTCAAGGTCAAGGTCACACTTGGAGGTCAAATATTAACATAGTCTGCTACAGGGTATATTTCGTGTCCGGTCCATAACTTTGTCATTTATCAAAGGAATTTGAGATAACTTGGCACAAATGTTTGTTATAATAAGACGATGTGTCATGCGCAACAACCAGACCCATCCCTTCGAGTCAAGGTCGTACTTGCTCATTCAAGGTCAACATTGCCTATTTGAGGGTATATGTCGTGTCCGGTCCATAACTTTCTTATCTATGAAGGACTTTTGTAAATACTTGCCATAATTGTTCACAATAATCAGATGATGTGTCATGCGCAAAAACCGGTCACCTACCTCCAAGGTCAAGGTCACACTTGGAGGTCAAATATTAACATAGTCTGTTACAGGGTATATTTTGTGTCAGGTCTATAACTTTTTCATAGATCAAAGGATTTTGAAAATACTTCGCACAAATAGTCACTATAATAAGAGGATGTGTCATGCGCAACACCTGCATCCCTACCTCCAAGGTCAAGGTCACACTTAGAGGTCAAAAATTAACATAGTCTGTTATAGGGTATATTTTGTGTCGAATCTAGAACTTCTTCATAGTTCAAGGGATTTTGGAATAACTTGGCACAAATAGTCACAATAATAAGCCGATATGTCAGGTACAACACCTGCACCCCTACCTCTTAAGGTCAAGGTCACACTTAGAGGTCAAAGGTTAACAGAGTCTGTTATTTGGTATATTTTTTGTCCTGTCCATTACTTCTTCATAGATTAAGGGATTTTGAAAATACTTGGCACAAATAGTCACAATGATTAGATGATATGTCATGCGTAACATCTGTGTCCCTACCTCCAAGGTCAAGGTCACACTTAGAGGTCAAAGATTTACATAGTCTGTTATAGGGTATATTTTGTGTCCAATCTATAACTTCTTCATAGTTCAAGGGATTTTGAAAATACTTGGCACAAATAGTCTCAATAATAAGACGTTGTGTCATGCACAACACCTGCTCCCCTACCTCCAAGGTCAATGTCACACTTAGAGGTCAAAGCTTAACATGATAGATTTTTAAATTCCGTGTTTCATTTCATTTTTTTAACAAATTTATTGTTACATTTGCAGATCTAGCATTGACCATAATTTTGGACTGAATGTCCTGAGATCCATACTTCAATCTTTTGAAATAGCACAATTTTATGCTTCATATAAAACTCCCGGGGCGGGGGACGTTGGTAACTCTGTTACAAATTCTTGTTATACATGAAGAAAGTTATAATTTCCTTGCATTTCTATATCACACACGCTATATTTAACAGTATGAAGTTTATTTGGGTTCAAATTTATACATGTCCCTGCCCATCTTATTATTGGCGAGGCTGTCAGCAGAGACAATAGTGACTCTAATAAAATATTGAGTTGTACAACGTGTGGATCTAAAGTTTGTTGGCTTTATGAACAAAAGTTCTACTATATATGTCAAAATAACACCAGATTGACAGGAAGTTAACGGCATTTTAAATTTCTAGTCAGTGGTAAATATTATGGCATTTTCATGTCTGAAATCGCGATATATTGAACAGACAACCTCTAACACACCTTATCCTTTGCTTTAAATCTATTTTAGTGCCGTGATAAGGCGAACAAAATTGTACCACTAGCATTGAACGCTAAATATCTTTTAATTTTAGTTTACAGCCAGGCGTCAATCACAGTGGATATCCCATATCTATATAGTGACAAAAGATCTGCGCAACAATGGGTAAGTGTATGGAGTTGAATGTGGAATCCAACTTGCTTTGAACTTGCTGTAAACAAATTTTATGTATTTTATGACTTTCCATAATTGTCTTCTGTGACATAATTAGAAATGAGAAATCTCACATACGTTGTCATACCAAATGGCATTTAACGATTTCAATTTTTTTACAAAGTCAGCCTGTGACAAGCTTTAAAACATTGTCTTAATACAATTTTATATGATATGAAACTGAATGAGAAATGAGTTTTATCACATGATTAAACACTATGACATTCATGAAAAAACAAAACATATTGCTTTGGACGTTGTACGTGCACTTTTTTACAACTATGTGCAATTACACGTGTGAAAGAAATACGGAATGGTTATATAACTAAGAACACAAACGGTAGGATGTGATAGAAAGTTTTATTATTCTGTATGATTTTTTTTTCTGGAGTATTCATTAATTTAGTATGAATTTCCAAATGTATTCATAGAACTTATACAGTTACAAGTTTATCTTATTTTTGCATTACAAAGTTTAATTAATCATATAATTTCTGTAAAAAAACGTCTTTTTGTTTGCTTCGTTGACTTTACAAAAGCATTTGATTTTATTGTTAGGGATAATCTATGGTTAAAGCTGATAAAATTAGGAGTCAGGGGAAAAGTAATGAAAGTTTTGAAATCTATGTATACAAACGTCAAATCCAGAACTAAATTATCAAATATATTGAGCGAAACTTTCATGTGTTCATTAGGGGTCCGTCAAGGGGACAGCTTGTCCCCTTTTCTCTTTTCTATGTACATATATGACTTAGAAGATACTTTTATATTAAAGCGTTTTAAAGGCATAGACTTAGGTACTCTGAAATTGTTCTTATTATTATACGCAGACGACATTGCTATTATATCGGAAACAAAAGAAGATCTTCAAAATGGATTAAATATTTTAAAAGATTATTGTGACGAATGGAAACTAAAACTAAACGCTAATAAAACAAAAGTAACGGTTTTTAAAAAGGGAGGCAATTTTTAAACTTAACTCTTATATGCAAAACTTTCCTAATATCTCAGTTTCACACACACTCGACCTTTTTGACAAGTTAATAACACCCTTTTTAAAGCTATGGATGCGAGGTATGGGGCTATATGGAAGCAAAAAAGATAGAAAATATACATTTGAAATTTTGCAAAAAATTATGAGGAGTAAGGCCACAAACTCAAAATAACTTCGTTTATGGAGAATTAGGCAGAAAACAATTAATACAGCTTAGAATGATACGAATCTTAAAATTTTGGTTTAAGATATTGAAATCGGAACAACATTTGTACATTAAAAAAGTTTACAATATGATGATCTTTAATATAGAATAAAAACCAAATTATAAATGTTGGGCTAATTCAATTAAACAATTACTTCAGAGACTAGGGTTTTACCATGTTTGGGTTAATCAGGGTGTGGGAAATGAAATTTTATTTTTGAACTTGGTAAAACAGAGACTTAATAACTACATGCAAAACTGGAAAGAATCTCTACGCAATTCATCAAGAGCTTCCCTTTACATTCTTTGTTCAAACTTTAATTTTAAATTGTATCTTGAACAAATTAACATTCAGAAATTTAGAATAGCATAAACAAGATTTAGAGTTTAAGCACATAGGTTGTTAATTGAAACAGGGAGATGGCATAAACCAAACAAAATTCCAAGAAATGAAAGAAAATGTATAATATGTAACAAACTCGAGGATGAATACCATTTTTATTAGAATGTACTTTATATTGTGAAATAAGAACTAAGTATTTACCAAAGTACAACTGGAAAAGACCAAACATACCTAAATTTATCGAATTAATGTCAAATGAATCGACTGTAGCATGATGAGTAAACTGTAACATAATACTCTAGGTGCGTACAGCTCCTTTATAATAGAGAGTTCTCTAGATCTTAAAATACTACCATCACGGACACTGATATGTAAACACATGTATCATATAATATAGTTTAGATAATAAACGTAGTTAGAGCACATATATATATATATTTATGTCGTTCATAAACCCATGACTTAACATCGACTACTATGATAAGAAAACTGTTTACTTTTATTTATAAAGCTTTTGAAATCCGTACACCGATTTACTTTTCTTAAAAATAAATTCATTCACACTTTTCGCCTAAACGTCATTTGTACAAGTATATATTTATAATCTATTTTGGTTAATCATTCAATACTTAAAAAATATACATTTTATATGTAAGTGTAATGCACATGTGTATTTGATTATTAGTTCATGTTATACGATATGCAATATTAAATTTCTTCTAGTAAAACACACATATTTATATGTGATTGTAATGTATTTGATCACAAGTTCATGTTGTATTGTGAATTATTAAGTTTCTTCCGGTTAAAACATATGCATGCAACACAATTAATTCTATTATTTACATAAAATGTGTACCTTCAACTAAAATATTACATGTCTTTTAGAGACTGTTATATGTCATTGTTATATGTCACCATTGACCGACCTATATTTATTATAAAATGATTGATTGTATACCATGACACTCATGGGTTTGTAACTTCTTGTGAATAAAGATTATTATTATTATTATCTTATCGGTTTAGAAGTACATGTCAGTAGATATCCAGAATGTTCATTTTTTTCACTATTTAAGTATTTTGATGATTTTGTATCTACAAATTTCTCCAATACAGATGCCTCCAATAAAACCATAGATCTGTATCACCGCAGCACAAACAAAGCATTAGATGATGAAACATCAATAGATGAATTCCTCAATCAAATGGAAGAAGATTGTAATCTCACATGTGGCTCTAGTGTTTACAGGAACTTTATCATTACAAACCATTCGTCATATATTCTCGCGGATTGTGTTGGGACCGTGGTGGCTATGATAATGTTTGTAATTGTGATGATGATAGTGATGATGATGGTGATGATGTGATGATGATGATGATCACAATCACTGTAATATTGGTTGCTTTGCTTTTGATGCATGGAAGCGATGAGGCAGCAAACACGTATCAGAACCGAAATGGTCTTCGTTCCCTTAGATATAGATATGATTAATAGAAAATAAACTTCCTATATAGATAATGATTAAAAAAGACTATATTTTGTAGCAAGTGCAAATATTTTGTTTGAATTGTAATTTACATGATGTAGAAGACGAATATCATTTTAAATTGTTCGTATTAAACTGATAACAAATGTAAAAGCATATATAAATCGATACCTTTTATTCAAACCATATCATGTTTATATTCATTGCTATAATGAAATCTGAAAAAGAAATGTATCTTTATTGAAATAGATGCTTTGTTTTCTAACGTCCTTAGAGGTCATTAACATATTAAGCTGTAATGACAATTCATCTTCTATATTGATTTGAAAAGTACATGTTTAAAACTGATCCCTTTGATTTATGTATCAATTTATTGTTCAGTTGTTGTTATTTTGATGAAGAAATATACTTGCTCAAATATCTGATCCGTTTTTACCTTATCAAAGTAGAACGTGTTCAAAGTGACCTATTTTGAACATTTACAGGTCGTCGTCTGTCCGTCGGTCCGAGCTTACTTTTTGTTATTGTGTTGCTATTGGGTATTGATGTTTCTCTTTCTGTGAGGGGTAATGTAAATAATGCACTTTTTGCCTCATTCTACTATAATATTTGCATAAAAATGTAAATATTTTGTGCATACAGTGTTTGAGCATTGGTAAACTACATGTATTTGTAAACTATTATCGCTCAACCACATCCCATTCTTCCACATCAGACAGGTACAGGTCGCCCTTGTAAAGGTAAACATTTCTGTTTCCAGGGCACAATTTGACCTTTGACCTCTTTATTTTTATCTTTATCGCAACCTCCGTTTTACCCTCCTCTATCTTCTTTTCCCATCCACGTTTTTTATCATCATAGTTGTTTTTGGCTACAATAGATCTTGACGATGACGGACCAATTTCTGTTAGATAAACACCATCACCATAAACGGCATCACGTCCTCCTCCTGATTTTTTGATGTATCCATGTTTTATTATAAGTGCTGCTGAATCGCTGTCTGTGTGGTGATATAGGACTATAGTGTCACTGGATGAAGCTGGAATTATAACAAAAAGATGTTAGTAGTTAAAGTTGTATCCTTTTACATACATTTATTTTTTTCAGTTGGTTTCGTATCTTTACTTTAACAGATTGCCCAATAGCATTCATTGAAAAGCATGTTGCGCAATGCTTTTTTAATTTCAAAATAATAATAATAATAATTATAATAATGATAATAATAATAATAAGAATAATAATGATAACAATTATAATAATAATAACATATATTTAAAAAAAGAAAAGAAACAAAGTTCTACAAAGAACACGCCGCCCTTAAAATGATACTCTTATATTATTAAATGATGTCATGTAACTAATATAGAGACTTACGATGTACAATAATTTTTACCAATGAGTTGATAAAATATACATTTCAAAATTAATCTAACTTTTTTCGATTTTACTTTATGTTTTTTTTTTATTATGATTTCACTATGACACACTTACCCATTTTTTGATTGTTGTACAAGATTTTTCTGCTGTGGTTGAGTGTTAGCTTTAGTTTTTCTAAAGGGTAAATATGTAATTTGTAAATAAACAGTTTCATATAATATTCAAAATCGAAAGAATTAAGGTGTGAAATGAAATTTACGTCGATAAAATACATCAACATTTTCTCCAAGACCAACTGACCGCTCTATGTAGAATAGAAAAGCGGATAATCGTAATTGGTTGGACAGTTTGGTTGCTTTTGTTGTCAAACTTTGTCTCATCTATTATAACGTTTGCTACAATTGTTTTCTATATGAAAGCATATTTGAATTTTTTGGTTAATCTTTTGATTATATCATATTCTATTCTTAGACAATAAAGCCGCCTGGCTCTGCCAGACATTATCAATCAAAGTTCTGTGTTTGTATTAACTCTACTGGTTATGACACAAATTAACAAGGGGGAACATGTACCGTGGTAATAATAAAACATACATGTATCTATCATTAAGCCTAAAAAGGTTAATAAAATTGTAACATTACTTACCTTTTAAAGAATATAAAAAAAACTAGCCGTCCCCTTTTGGATATGTTTCTGTATGAAAATGACTGTCTTTGCTATGTTAAATTTACATTTACACGATATTGAAAGTTGTGACCTTAATGTATATAATATCTTCACGTTATAACATGAGAATGTATTTCTTAAAAATGACAAAGTATCGATTCGCCCGTTTTATCTGTGTCTAAAGTGCATGGTAGTACAGATAAGTTTATTTGTGTATCTTTATTTGTGTTATTGATTCTCATTTGAGAATAGTTACAAAAGAAGGATCAAAATCTCTACACCGTGCAGTTTTAAAATAAATTACGACTGAAAAATGTCATACAGTATAAATGTCGCAAAGTAACACTCGAATATAGCAAACCTTAAGGAAATACAGCCCGAACAAAGCCGACAATGTTTCAAACATAATCAAAAGCATCACTCAACTGTCGATCGAGATGAGTAAACAAATCTTCAAAACATTAAGACTTATTAAGAATTGAAGAAATAGTTGATAATTTGCAATTTCCATAGCATCGTATGAATTTTCTTCACACTTTGACGGATCATTTAATCGGTTGTTTACCGAATGTAGAATGTTTTCTTTTTTTAACATCTTATTGGTGTTTTTATTAATTATATCGCTTAAAGCTAGGTTAAATTATCTAAATTTACATTTGTCAAAGTTTTTATTAGAAGGAATGCTTTATTGTTTTCTAATGATTTGTGGTCTATTATGTGGTAATCAAGCACATGGTTTTTAAACATATAAAGAACAAAGCGTCAGAAAAGAAATATCTCAAGTAGTATCTAAAATTCAAACAATTTAAAGCTTCCCTTCTCCCTTTACAAGAAACTGAAACACGATCCCGACGAGTGTTTCCCGGAATTAAATATGAAAACATTTTGTTTTTGAAAATTGATAAAACGTTTATTGGGATAAGTGTATTTACTGTATGATACTTCAATGATTAATCTATTTTAGTGCACATTTAAGTTGTTTTCACGGTTTCAAGGCTGATAATATTTATTACGCAATGCTTTTACAAACATTCTTTTCTATAGAAATTCCTTTTTGTTGATGATATTTTTATGTGCCAAAGATTTTAAAAAATGTGTTAAGCTAATTTTTTACCGTCTTTTTACCTTATTTTTAATTGTTGAAAGTAATTTAATTGCTTATTCTGACACATAATTCATACTTTTCAGATCAGAGAACCTTAAGCTACATGTAGATTAATTATTTCAGTGACGTTTTCTTTTATTTTATTTTTATTTTTGAAAAACAGCATGTCCTACTTTAAGATAAATTAGAGGCAGTATAATCATATTACTAAATTAAGTACATGTGCATATCTTAGAAAATACATCACAATTCATCTCCCCTTAGTATGATGATAGTTCCAAATATGAATGATTTAAGGCCAAGTTTTCTCATCCCTTGGGAGAAAATGCAAAATGCTTAAAGCTTCTAAAAAAAAAAATGAGGAAAAGCTGACGGAACTATAAATAAAGTTGGCTTTTCTAAAGGTATGCATTACAAAGCTGACCATTCTTTCACAATCGCTTGCGTAAAATATCGTTTGTTGAAAATTGATATGCCATTGTCTTTATGACAATATGACCTTCGGCGCTTGGGGGCGTGGACGGTAACTTTCGCTTTCCAGTACCGTCCATGAACAGGCTCAATCAAACTGAGCCTTAAACATTTTCAATTTTGTCTTGTTGGGCTTTCTTTAGGAATTTCTTTATTTTATCGCCACATCACGGTGTTTGTGCCGTGTGAAGGCTGTAAAAAGTCGCCACGTACATTCAATCAGAGATTTTATATTTTGGATCCTAAAGGATCGTTCAGCACGACATTATTGTGGTGTTTGTGGTACTGTTAGTTTGTACTTTTTGGCATTTTTCTAGTTGGGTGGTTCCAATATTCCTACTTGAAAAATGTTGAATCACCCTTAGAATATGTAGCCTTAATTTAAAATTTGTCTTTTGGCGACATATCTGTAATATGCAGGCTTCATAACCTCTTATCCCCTTTCAAAATTCCATTTTATTTAGTTCTGCCCATTGTTTTCTCGTTCAGGGCACACACATTCTTTTACTTTGGGACCATACGCCGCTTTTCATGAATTTGGCACGAAAGTGCCACATTGAAAGTTCCATGTTAACCGCCTTATGAACACATCTGCGGATGTTTCAAAATTCAAAATTTCACCATTACCATCATTAAATGTTGAATTCTTCTTAAGCTGGTGCTAGGGGCGAAGAAGGTAACTTTCACTTTCCAGTACCGTCCATGAACAGGCTCAATCAAACCGAACCTAAAACATTTTCAATTTTGTCTTGTTTGGCTTTCTTTAGGGATTCTTTATTTCTCCTTATTTTATCAATTTTTCCATTTTTGAAGTTTCCTATAAAATAACGGTAAATTGTATTAATGCTAGAGTTTTATGTTTGATGTTGATGAACGAAAGGATCAAAACACCGCCTACCGAAGGACCGACCAATTTCTTGCCAATGCCACCACTCTTGTAAATTTGCTTTGTTTAAATTGATTCATTTGAAAATGTAACTTTTCGTAACAGAAGCTTTTGTGTACAATGGATTTATAACTCTTAAACTTTTCTACCTTTATTGAAAGCTATAAAACGTTGTTGATAAGAATCATTAAGGTTTTTCACTGGTTATTATGCTTTGAAATTTGAAATAATTGTTAGATAATTATTTTAAGACATTACGATTATCAAAGGCTATATTAATGATTTTTTTTATATAAAATGTCGAAGACAATATGCAAACAAATATGACGCCTGAATATATCTATACTGTTCTAGGTTAAACTATATACTTCTTTCCTTGTTTTAGGATGAATAATTTAAATGATTTTATTACAAATGATCATAATTTCACCAGAAACTGAAGTAGATATTTGATAGTATATTTGATAATGACTCTTGATTGTAACAATATCATCACTATTAAACATCGGGATGAATTGTCAAAGTATTTTACTTGTTTTGTTTTTGTTGTTGTTGCTGTGCATATGATGAAGAGCAAAATTAAGTGCGGCAAATTACTGTGGATGTACTGACTGATTTATCACAATGTCTGTCAGATGATATTTAGTTCCGATCTTGCCTTACTTTATCTGGCGAGTATTAGTTCAAATAAAAACGTTCGTTTAAAAAAAAAGCTTGATAAATTGTTAAGATTATCATCAATTTATGTAACATATAAGGTAAAGTTTATATAGAATAATGTTTACGTTAACATATTATCACTTTTCAAGACCGAAACAGCTCAGTAAAATGTTACTTCTTGAAATTTCTGAACACACTTTACGCCCAGTACTAATAATGTGAGTTTGTCAAAAGAATTTATTTAGAAAGATTTTCTGAGGTAACAACAAAAAATAGATAATTTAATATTTTGAACAAGTACCTCTATCTTACTGACTGATAAATTTATGAATCAAAAAAAGACATAACTTCTAAAATAAGTAACATGAGGTGCTGGAAATCCCTAACTTATGACGTAAGTTTCAGTTTCATATAAATAAACTCCCTAATTTAAAAAGAGTTTCTGCAAAAACAATTAACAGTAAACAGATGACTTGCTATTTTGAACATGTTATTATATCTAACTGATTAATAAGTCAATGATAACTGATAAAAGCATCAATGACAAAAATTGACATTACTTTCTATAATAAGAAACACGAGATGTTGGAAACCCAGATGATATGTCGTTAGTTTCGGTTTCATATGAATAAAATCCCGATTTCACGTTAATTTACTGACACAAACAAGTTTAAGAAAAAGCAAAGCTGACCGTAAGTATATTTTCTTTTCAGTTTCGCTCTTAAAATTAATTGATTATATATCAATTTAGAATATTTGATATGTACAAAAAAACGAGGTAATTGTTTTAAAACTACAAAGATATATGCTTAGACGGTTATGATCAATAAAAAACGAAACGAAAACAAAAAATTGAAGTGGTGGTTCTAGCATAGTTATAATGCTATTAATCAGATTGTTATGGACTCGGGTCATTCGTATTTTTGTACGAATAACATGGAAAATTTCAGTATTTTTATAAAGCCAACTAAAACTAAATTAAGGAAATTATTATAAATTATGTTAACTTAAACAGACCATCAATATTCAAAATCGTCATCATTTTATTTCTTGAATTGTTATACTTATAATTGGCTGTGAAGATAGTTTAAGGTCGACTTTTATTAATTACGTAATCAATTTATATGACATTAACCATCCCAACTTTGTGTACAATTTTGAAAAAAAAATAGGTATATTTCACAGATTCGTATGACTGTGATAATATTATCTGAAAATAACATATAATTTATTATTTACTTTAAAAAAGAAAAAACATAGAAAATCAATAAAGTATGACTTTATTTAGATACGAGGAGTGTCAGAATATGAATGTACCGTGAAATTATTTTTTTTCAAATATGTAAAGTTTCATTTTCTGATCCAATCTAATCTTTGAAGTAATTTCATAATCATTTTGTGTATATAATGTTGAGCCGGAAAAATTGCACGCAAATTTATTCAAATATGTATTCATTATCAATTTATATTAATTGGTGATATGTGAATTATTTGACGAGATAATATTCTAGATAAATTCATATTTAAATAATTATCGTATGATGTCCATTTTATTTGAACTGGCGGACACAATTGTTATAGGCCTGTAATAGATGGTCAAATCACTTTTTTGTAAAACGATTCTAAGATAAACATAATTTGTTTAGATATTAAGATAAGTAAAATCATATGTAAATTAGCAAGTTTAAAAATTAATTGAACTTTAATTGGATTCTAAAGATGACGATGTATTGACAATTTCAAGCTGAATTTCTAAAATCTTAGACTTTGGAATCAAAGTAAATTTTCACTTCTACGCTCTTGTGTTTTATTTTTATACATACATATATATCTTTGAATTTCCATATTTGCAGACTTTTCAGTTGTGTTTATTTGACACTTATTAATATTTTATTTTTTAGATACTAAAAGCGCCGCCCTTGATAACTAAAGCAAGATACTAGAGCCAGTTAACACAGAAATGGGTAAGATTGTGTGCTAGATCACTCAGTGTATGGAACACCAAAATTATCAGAAAAATCTAAATTTTCAAAATGCCAAGTTATTGTCCTATCTACATTCTATTTTTGGTTTAATTAAAATGTGATTTTATGTTTTCCTTAATGATTCAAATTTGCGTATTATTTTTTTTATATAAAATATGATTTGTATATGATGATAGTGAAGTATAGTTACATTTTTCGTTAACTATAGATTTATGCTTCAGTTTAATTTACTGTTGCAGCTAGCAACAATCATGACACATACTATCACCATACAGATAGGGACTCGGCAGGAAAGATTTTACAGTCTGGACGTATCAAACAATCCGATCCAAAACAAGGTGATGCTGCTTTTGGTCCTGGAACTTACCTTACAAAAAACGGTCCCGATAAATCACGGAGTGAAGTAGCGAGAAACAACTACGATGGTGTAACAAAACAATTCTATGAGAGTAAGATAAAAGAAGGGAAAACTGACGTGGCAATTGAAGTAAAAGTACCAAAGGGAAGCGTTCAACCTTGTCCTGCTAGTGGCAGGGATGTTCACCTCTACAAAGGAGATCTGAAGCTCTCTGACGCCAATGAAGTTAATGTTTACGTGCGTGGTAATGATGGAAAAGTCCAGAAGTATACGCATAAATAATGCAGTAACTGACTTGCTATACATTACATCAAATAAATGCTCAGAATATTTCTTATATTGTGTTTATAAACAGTATTTGTCACCAGTATACTAGGGCAATGATAAAACAACGAGACCAATTCATTATTAACATATATGTTTCTGAATTTAGATTAAAATCGAACTAGAATAAATTATGTATGTAAAATGTATATTACATATAGGAAATGTTGTTTACTTTTCACTTCATTGCTATCACAGAACTGGCAAAGTATTTGATCGTGAGGTTCCCAACAAATCGACCGGTCACATTTTGTAACGGAAGAATTCTGAATCGAAATGGCCATACTAAGTAGCCATGGGCGTTCGAATTTGTAGTTATAACTACGATATACCAACAATTATCATTGAATGACGTCATAAAAAATGACGTCATAAAATGAAAATTCGTTCTACAGTTCGATAAAAAAATGTATATAGAGGACATTTAATGAGTGTAAGTTTAATACTCTGAATTTATTAAACGAGTTGGCGAGCATAATATTATTTCATTCAACGAGTTAAATAAATAAAATAATGAACTTACACAAATTCAATATTCTACTTATCACATATCCAAAATAAAAACCTTTTGAAGCGTAAAAGAAACATATTTCTTTGACAAGCCGTTAGTATAACTCTATCATTTAGCGCGTCTTAACCCTATGTTTATATAACGCAAATTACGTCACGTCAAAATATATGCACGGTCGTGCAAGACCATATTTACGGAGTCGCAAAGTCGGCATTGGTATGTGATAAACTATTTTATTGCTGTCGATATTTAGAAATACAGGGTAAGTTGCCGTTTTCTTCTTTTGTGACATAAATAAGTTGGCGAATCAGTCCATACTTCAGAGCGCTAGCTGAGTTTCAAGGAACGCTTGCCGAATCAATATTTTAATTTAAAACTACATTTTATATATAACATGTAGTACTGTATACTTATGACATTTTACTGTTTGTAAATGTAAAATTATTGTCTTACCTTTGATTAACTAATAAGAAGCTAGGCACAACCACTGAGCTCGGTTGTAATGGTCTATAGATAAGGAGATCTCTTGTGTTTTCAAGAGAATATGACGAGGTGCAATATTTCGTGGCGTTGTGCTTTGAAATAAAATAATATGTAGGCCTATGTACTCGTACTTATTCATATTTTACATTTATTTCATATCATAACGGCAGTGTTTTTTTGCAAAGAACAGTTTACAACTTGTATTACTGCAAGACGGTGTTGTGCGACCAGCTTGGTTTGATTATTAAATCTAGGTCCTTTCATGATGCGGCCAGCTTGTTTTGGTTCTTATATCTTGGTTCGTTCTAAATCTAGTTTTAGTTCTTCTATCTTGGTACTTTCATAATGCGGCCATCTAGTTTTGGTTCTTACATCTAGGTCCTTTTTTAAATTAGAACAGCTAATTTTGATTCATATCGGTAAATTTATAATGCGGCCAGCTAGTTTTGGTTCTTATATCTAGGTTTTATTTTCAAGTTCGACAAGCTAGTTTTAGTTATTTTATCTTGGTACTTTCTTAATGCAACACGTTTATTAAGGTTCTAGTATCGAGGTACTGTTTAGATGCGACCAGCTCTTACAATTTAGATTTTTAATGCGGTCACCTTGTTTATTTTAGATATTGAATCGAGTTAAAATGTGTGTTTTTGTTCTTATTATACTGTAGATCTCCCTTCATAATACAGTCAGTTTGTGTTATGAAACTACTATCTTAGTGCCTGCATAATGCGGTATGTTGTTTTCTTGTTTTGATTCTTAGATGACATGCATAAAGCAGCAAGACGCGTTAACCACTCGACCAGGCCGCAACACAATTACTTAAATAAGGCTGGTGCCTAGGACTACTGGTTACAACTGCAGATTGGTCAACTTAAACATTTTGCGGTAGACCTTGCTAAAACCTTGTTGGAAACTTAAGTACAATTTGCAAAAAATACATAATTTAGTACATAATTTAGTATAATTGAGTACCGCTCAAACCGGTGCTAGGTTAGGGATGTTGCACTTTTTCAGTATACCTCATGTACAGACTCTATCAAACCGAGTCTGCAATTCTCTTGTAATTTTGTTGTGATTTATGCTTCCGAGGGATCACTTTGTTTCCAGATTTTTTTTTACTTAACATATTCATTAGTTTCATAAAAAAATACATATAGTTACGGAAATGTGTACATGTACTGCTTACTACAGTTAAGTCAAAGGTTTTCAAGGAAATCACCTTGAGACAAATATACTAGTATATAAAGAAAATGTAAAACATATTCACAATTTAAGTAATGATTAACATGTAATGTTTTATAAATGAATGATTTTGCAATATTCATCACCATATTTCTAGTTCGTAATTAACGCGGTGAGTGCTATTGTTCCATATAATAACCTTTTCTCTATTTATAACCTCCCTAAAAATAATTGGTTAATTATGTTGATTGAACGTGATGTTTGCAATGTGTAAATTACTTTATTTGTTCACTTGCAAATTACGACACTTTTTGATTCACTTTCAAAATTTTCATAAAATTAATATAAATCTGAAGGCATGCTACTATAAAAGACTACGCCGATATATACGTCCCTGGCGACGTTTACATCTTGAGAGCTCTATTACAGGTTCAATTGCATATTTAATCTACTTGCTGTAACTGGCACTGGTACAACATAATGATTATTTCCCAAGAAGGACTTGAACACTGGATGATTGGATACAGAAACAGACTTCACAATAACACTGATATAAATGATAACTAAAATTTGATGTTGTTTCACAATTTTATTTACAAATAAGGACTATGATGTTATATAAATACCTAACATTAATTCATGAATAATTATAATATGGTGTAGACTTATCATAAATTGATAAACTCAGTACTGACAGTATAGTCATTGTAACATCAACACGAAAATGTGCATAGTTATCTCCCTTCCTCCGTTCACTATATAATGCCTACATAAATCATTCTAATATTTTCAAATACTTGAAATAGAATAGTCAAACCTATTTTTATGTATTTTCAATATTTATTAAATACACGTAAGTAAGGTATAAATATAAAAAATGGTCAATTACTTCTATTTTATCAACTTTTGCAAACGAAAAAAACAAAAGCAGCAAATATTTAATAATAAAACAATCATATCATGAACACATTAAATTTACAAATAATTTTACAATTACAAACTAGACACGCCTCTGTCCAAGTGCCAAGTATACTGTTTTGTCAAAAGAATAAAAAGAAATTTTATTTTTATACATCATATCGACATAATCTTATGTTCTAGACAAAACAATATTGTATAAAGTATTTACAGATGACGATGATTACAAAGTTAAACAACAAAGAATTAGGGTTATTTGGATACTGCATAAACCTCAATAAAATATATCTTCCAAAGAAGTTTCCTGCAGATACATTTAACTGTGTATGAGTTGCGTCCCGGTAAAAAAGTAAAATATGAAAATTTACAATGAACAATAATACATTCAATGTGAAATAGGAGCATTGCAACTTCAACAATAAAAATAAAGCATTACAAATGACTATGGCTATCATCCCAATAAAATGTACGAGTATATGAGAGTATGTGTTATATACACTGTATTCATAATTGAGATTTTTATATCTATGAAGTTTTAAGGCCTTTACTTCGACCCTTTGTAAATAGCACAAGACAAGCTCCGGACGAAATTAAATATGAAAAAGTACAGGACAGTCACTGTAAACATTTGCAAAACAGAAATCTAAGCTATATACTTTTCCGTAAGTGTAACTTGTGTAGTGTAGTACTCTTTAACAATCTGGGAAAGATATGAAATGGATATTCCCATTTTATCAAGTGTGGAAGATCTTAACCTAGGAAAAGCTAATTTAATATGATCAAGTAGTTTTCCAGGTGGCGCCATTTGAAATAATTGTAAGCCAAGGACGACGAACAACTAACTGTCCTAAAAGCTCAACATGAGTACCGTACACTCCGGGGAACTAAACCACAAGAGATAAATGTACGAGAGAAATGAAATTACAGGCTTTTATTGAATAAAAAACTTGAAATGTGTCCATAGGACATTTATGCCCCCACACTCCACTGTTTTGTCAATTTTATGACTCTAGGTCAACTACGTTTTTGGCTAAATGTGCCGCAAGTTGAAAACAAAAAAATCTTTCACTAAGTAAAGGGCAAGAACTTTACAAACACTGAATAAATTCACAAGTCAACCACAAGGTACATAAGTGCATAGCTGACCAACATTCTTGTAAACTTTCAGACCTACAGGTCAAATATTTTTTGAGTTATTCATGAACAAGTTGAAAATTGCAAATTTATCTAAGTCATATGCAATAACTCTAACAAAACTGAAAAAAATTCACTTGCAAAGTCCCAGGTGCATAGATTCACAGTGATGTTGATCATTATTCCTTGCTGATTCTAATTCAAGCACTCAAGGAACAAATAACACAACATATTGAAATGGTTTTTACTAAGTCTAGGACAATACCTCTACAAATACTGGATAAATCTACAAACAAAACCCAAGGTGCACAACTACACATGCTGACCAACATTCCTTTTAAGTTTCATGACTCTAAGTTAAATAGATTATTTTGAGCCACGCACAACGCAAATTGAACATTGCAAATTATCAATAAGTCAAGGGCAATAACAATACAAAAAATATACAACCCCAGGTGCACAACTACATATACTGATCAACATTTCTGTAAATTTTCATGACTCTAGGTCAAATACTTTTTGAGTTACATGTGACACAAGTTGACAATTCAATTGTAAATTTTCGGTAAGTCAAGGGCAATGACTCTAAAAATACTGCGTATATCCACACAAAAATACCTAGGTGAAAAACTACACATGCTGACTAACAATCCTGTAAATGTTCATGACCCTACGTCAAATATTTTTTGAGCTACATGCGACACAAGTAGAAAATTGCAAAGTTTTACTAAGTCATGGGCAATGACTCTTAAATACTACGGTAACATATATCCACAAAAAAAACACAGGTGTATAACTTCACATGCTGATCAACATTTCATGACTCTAGGTCAAATACTTTTTCAGCTACACGCGACACAAAATGAGAACGGACGGACAGAAGGATTGATGGTAAATCTAAATGCCCTCTAAAGTGGGGGCACAAAACAACAAAACATTATAATATGTGTCTAAATCTCTAACAAAATGTATTCTTCGCTTAAGGTGAATATAAACTAAATAAATAGAAAACAAAACAGGTGCAATTTATTGAAACAAAAAGTAAGCGATAAGTGGTTCAGCTGTTTTACGTCTTAAATGTCTGAACATTACGTACATTCTACTTGGTGATATTCTTGTAACAAATTTATTTAAAAAAAGGGGAAGACTAAATAGATTTTGCTCTTATAGAAATAGGAAAATAATCATTTTAACCTTATACAATTCCAAGCATACGAAATTGTGCATTAATTTAAAGATATTAGATAAAACAAAAAGATAAATCACATTAACAAACGCACATTTCGTCACAGGTGATGATGACGTCACATAGTTAGCGGCAAAGTAAAAATACATGTAGACGCATTTTTTGACCGCCTCCGTGGTCGAGGGGTTAGAGTCGATGACTTCTAATCCAGTTACCTCTCTGGCGTGGGTTCGATCCCCGGGAGATGCTTTGGTAGTTTAGCACGGAGAAAGGTAGTCTAGTACTGGTGTAACTCTCCAGGAACGATGGTTAAGAAACTACCCGCCTATATGACTGAAATACTATTGGGAAAAGGCGTTAAATGAAACAAACAAACAAAGACGCATTTTGTTTCGTGAAAATGTAAGAATGAAACCGCTTAAATAATTTAAAAACATGATTCAACTAGACAAAATCAGGATAAATATGGTTATTGTCGGGATGGAGAAGGTTTATCCGGTTCGCTGCGAAAGTAAAAAGCTAAAGCTCGCCAACATACAATTGAATCTCGCTCATCGGATAAACCTTTTCAGATCCGACAACAACCATATATTCTCTATTAGCCATATGACGTGACGTCATTTTGTTTATAAAATATACGTTAAAATGCGCTAATGCTAGCGTCACACTATAGGTTGTACAGAAAAATGCCAACTGTAAACCGTTCTTTCTTCTTTATGATAAATAGAATAATCTATTATGTTTTATAAATGAAATATTTCTGTTGGAAATGCTGATGAAATAGAATGCATTTATATTTTCAACTCGTTCAATAATTTTTCAATAATCTCTATGTATTTAATAACATGTATGATGAAATGACGTGACATATTTGACATCATAGTAACGTTTTTTTTTAAATGACAGCGTTTGTTAATCAAAGCAATAACCCTGAAATTTTATTAGACATCTAAAGTTTCTTATTTACTTCTTTGCCATGTTTTTCGCTATTATTATTTGCTGTATTTTTTGTTTGTTTACACTTATGCCCTTTAGGGTCTTTTTGTTAGTAAATGACACAAAAATCATTAAAAAATCATTAAAGCAGCATGTTTTTTGCAATCATTGTAAATGTTTTCTTATTGTATTACATAATAATAGATGTAGAACTAATATTCCTTATATACATACGTAGGTGTCAAAAATAATGTCATTTTCTGCTCCCTGAATATATATAGAGGATATTCAATTTTTTTTCTATAATACAGGATTTAGTTTCATTGAGTGGTATGACATATGATAATATTAATAAAACATAAGACGAAAATAAATCCTGTATTAATAGAAAAAAATTGAATATTTTATTTATTATATACATGTACATTTAACTCTTTTTTGAAATCACATTTTGAAAAAAATATTTCCCTTATTTTTTGTACATTGGCTAAATTAAGCAGAAAGTAGTCCGGCAAGACACCAGTGAAAATACGCAAAATATGTTTCACTGCAGTAAAAATATGGAAAATTTTATCAATTTTTCTCAATATTTGATTTATAAGTATATAATAAATGCATATAAACATAATAATTTGACAAATATGACAATATTTCAGAAACTTAAAACTAAAACCTGTAGTATGAATATAGTTATATACATCTATAGATTTATAGAAAACTTAAAGGCACATTAAGCCCCAGAAATACATATTTTTTAATTCTTTTAGAAATGTCAGAAATGTATTTAATAATGTATAAATAATAGATTTAGTGATGTTAGATATTAAAGACGGAACTAATAATTTGTCGTAAATCTTCAAGAGGGATTTTATGGCGGAGCATAAAAAAGTAAAAAAAGTATTATTTTGATTTCCATAAAAAATACCAATTCACTATATAATACCAATTGCCAACATATTCAAGGTGCAAAAGATAACTCATGCTTGATATCAAATGAGAAAATGTTTTTGGAAACTGCATTTCTGGAGCCTAATTGGCCTTTAAACAAAACCATAAAACTGACTAGAATATGGATTTGCAAAACAATGACATTATGCACAAATTTGTGTCTTCAAGTAATGTGTTGTAAGGTAGCAAAATATCAACAATGTATTTTTTTTTACTTCCATACAAAATACTAAATCAATATAAATAAACAATTTGTGAAAGAAGCCAAAGATGGTTAACCAATAGGCAAAACTGAAAACATTTTGAGAAATGAGCTCCTTGCATCTTAAATAGCCTTAATGTATACTGACAAACACATCTAAGCAGACAAATGATTACTTGCATTTTCTTGAATGTAAAGACATTTTGAAGGGTTATATACCAAGTTATAAAGATTTTCGTCTGGTAATATGGCCTTATATAAATAAGTGTAAATGTACAACCCGGGACGCTAGGCGAGAGTAACCTGTCAAAATAATTAAAACTAATACAATTAATATACATGTATACAAGAAGAATGTCAAGTTAAACAATTTTTTTAAAACAGATATTACAACTAGCAAAATACAATATATACAATATTGTAATATTTTCTTTTAGAATCATCCTTTCAAAGTTCCTTAATGTAACCACTCTAATTATTTGTGAGGAAACTAAAAACAAAATGCATTTATAAATTCCATAAAACTTTAACACATTAGTTAAATTATTATAAGAATATTTGCGTTGTCAAAGTTAACAATAATGTTAAAGGGACTCCACTGAGGTTTTTTGACATGACGAAACTGGAAATAATTTTTCGAGATTAATGCTCAGTTTGATGTAGGTCTAGATCAGTAACTTGTGTGCAAAATTTTAGATCATTCGCTCTTGCGGTTTATCCAGGATAATTATTCAAATTGTGAAAAATGACCCAAAATGGAAAAGCGTTTAAACGCTTTTAACTCAAATCGTATCAAAAATAGCACAAAAATACGCTTTTCAGTTCATTTTTTAGTATATTTCTGAATTATTTTTTGCATGTCTTCCTGTATTACGTGCCCCAGCTGATCTGTGTAAAAAAATAAATTTTATGATTTTAGATGTTTGAACCTCAGTGGAGTTCCTTTAATAATCAATTAGTTTTTGTCTGACTTTTCTTGTTCTATCATTTCACATTTTAATAGCAGAAGAAAACATACATGCATATCTAATTGAATTAAATAAAATTATGATAACTCTGACACTGCAGGATAACTCAAATTTAACATATGATCTCATTGGATCTGGGGCAAAATATTATGGGACAAGCTACTGTGAATTAGCGCTATGTTCGCTTTTCGACCAAACAGTCGCAAATTTGTCTTTTTTAAGGTTGTGAACGGGTATATTTTTAGGTAAATAAATAAAGTATAAGCCAACTAACGAAATAATGTTATCGTCCTTTTGTGTCTGAATGACTTGCACATGTTTTGCCAATGTATTGTTTTACAACTGAGGCATATATAATATAAACTGTATCGATAGATTGGCTGTCAATTTGGCGCCAACAGAAGACTTGTTAATCAAGTCGGTAGTGGCTTGTGCCACTATATGTCCCAGATTGGATAAAAATATAATCAATAAAACCAGATTTTTAAAAATAAATTGCGGTGTTAACACTGACTTTTAATTTATGTTTATTTACTGTATGACTGGAATTCATAAAAAATATTTTGAAGGAACTCGGGAATATATTTCACAGCCGTCTTGGTGGTAATTTCTTTTTACACGAGAATTCTCATTGAAGTTAAATGTATATTGTATAATCAATGCAGAAGTTTGCTAGTCTGTTTCCGGTTAAGCCAGGAATAAGAAGATTATTCGAAACTTTTTTTAGAGCAATATCTTCATTGTATGTTTTTGTTATGCCAGGAACCAAGTATAAGGTCTTTATATTGAATTCTCGAAGAAGCATTGTCTTCATTGTCACTAAAGCTTTACTGAAGCTTATTTTCTGGAAAGAGAAGAAGAAATGGGAAATAAGTGAGTCACATGATATCATTTTGTAACAGTACAGATACCAGAATTTTTTTCTAACTCTAGCTTTCACATTTTCCAAGTTACACACTGACGTTTTATGTTCTGTTTTGCCTAAAAGGGAAACAAACACTGGATATGTACGATTTTGGCTGGAGTGGATTGCCAGAGCAAATAAACATACCTTCTAAAAATGAAAAAAAATTAGGTACGCGCAGACTTCCAACCTCCAGTAAGCAAACCTAATAAAATCGTTTAGGCACAAGCAGATGACCGAGTAGAACTATGAACCTTCCGTCAGCAAAGTTAATTGGGTTATTAATGTACAAGCTGATGACCGAGTAGAGCTACGAACCTTCCGTTAGCAAAATTTATTCAATTACTTATGCACAATGTGATATCCGGGTAGAACCATGAACCTTCCGTTAGCAAAATTAATTGAATTATTAAGGCACAAGCTGATATCCGGATAGAACCACGGACCTTCCGTTAGGAAAATTAATTGAATTATTAATGCACGAGCTGATATCCAGGTAGAACCACGGACCTTCCGTAAGCAAAAATAATTGAATTATTAAGGCTTAAACTGATATCCGGATAGAACCACGAACCTTCCGTCAGCAAAATTAATTGAATTATTAAGGCACGAGCTGATATCCAGGTAGAACCACGAACCTTCCGTCAGTAAACTTAATTGAATTATTAAGGCATGAGCTGATATCTAGGTAGAACCACGGACCTTCTGTCAGCAAACTTAATTGAATTATTAAGGCACGAGCTGATATCTAGGTAGAACCACGGACCTTCCCTCGGCAAACTTAATTGAATTATTAATGCACGAGCTGATATCTAGGTAGAACCACGAACCTTCCGTCAGTAAACTTAATTGAATTATTAAGGCACGAGCTGATATCTAGATAGAACCACGGACCTTCCCTCGGCAAACTTAATTGAATTATTAATGCACGTGCTGATATCCGGGTACAACCACGAACCTTCCGTCAGCAAAATTAATTGAATTATTATTGCACGAGCTGATATCGAGGTAGAAGCACGAACCTTCCGTCAACAAATTAATTGAATTATTAATGCACGAGCTGATATCCGGATAGAACCACACACCTTCCATTGAATTATTAAGGCACGTGCTCAGATAACCGGGTAAGACCACGAACCTTCCATTAAATTATTATGGCACGAGCTGATATCCGAGCAGAACCACGAACCTTCCGTCTGCCAGATGAGTTACATGTAAATGATTTAGCTTCGCGTAAACATCAACGTTATTAACCAATCGCTCTTAAATAATCTGAATTATAATTTAAAATTTCACCCTAACAGCGGAGTCAGCGCTGAATTTTGTATAGATAGACTTTAAATATAAATTAAATATAAAGTAATCATTGTTTTTTTCTGTTAAAGAAGAAATGCAATGTTTACGTGACATTTCTCGGCTTATTATGTTAACCACTGAAATTAACCCAGACATAAAGGAAACGGTCAGTGCGTCTTAAATACAGCGATCTACGCTACTGTCGTTTTTTTCTCCTGTTTTTTTTTCTAAAAGGAATACAAACCCTTTTCATCACGTTCTTTTTTACGTTTATTTTGCTATAGACTATGTGCCTGAAACAACTAGTAACTTTTACTATACTACAAAAATAATATGTAAAATTTCAGATGTCTTAAAGAAGTTTTCTTAAAGGACTCAGATTACAGTTGGATAGCTGTTCAACAAATTTATTCAAAACGGCCATTCAAGAATTAGTCCCATTTTGCATATTTTCATGGAAGCCAACTCCGATTTTACTTTTTCTGCTTTATTTTGGATTTTATTGACCAGTCAAAAATAAAGGTAATTTAAAGTCTTACCTTGACACGCAAGAAACATGTTCATGTTTCTGTTTCCTTAGAAGCTGTTCAAAACATATCCTATAATAATATCACCACTCAAGTCATAAAGGTAAAACGCCACAAGAGGTTCTGCATCGTAAAGAATTTGGAATTTTGATCCAAGGCCGCTGAAACGGTAAAAAAAATTTTATAAACGTTTTTACTTTGCGAAACATTTTATATCTTTTATTCTTTTTCAAAACTTAAGCTCACAAGATCACAAAGTTCATGTCTGCATCTGAAATAGTGTACATGTGAATAGAGTTACTGATTGCTATTGTTAGGGATGCCAAACGTGGCTAAAGAAGTTGCTAACAAAATTAATAATTGTTATGGAAGTCATTAGCTGCTAGGTAAAAAGCCAATGGTTGCTATGGAAATCATAAGTTGCTATGGAAAAACAATGGTTGCTATGAAAAGTCAAAAGTTTACTAGTATACTTTTGTTGCTATGCAAATCAATGGTTGCTATACAAGGAATAGCTATGGAAATTACATGTTACTAAAGAAATTTAAAGGTTGGTTTGGAAGTCACAGGTTGCAATACAAAATCAAAGGTTGCTATAGAAATCAGTAGTTGTTATGAATGTCAACAGTAGATGTACTGGTTGCAAAGTGATGTTAAACGTTGCTTTTTTATCAAAGGTTGTGAGGTCAAAAATCAAAGTTTGCATTAAAGTTCATGGTTGCTATGGATAGTCAATGATGCTCTGCCAAGTCAATGAATGTTATGGAAATAACGGGTTGCTAAGGAAAATAAATGGTTGTTATGGATGTTAGTGGTTTCTATGGAAGACATTGGTTGCTATGATAGTAACTTGTTACTTAGGAAAGTCCTTTGTGGACATAATTGTCCGCTGGTTTCTATGGAAAGTCAATGGTTATAAAAACACAGGTTGCTAAGTAAATCCAAAGGATGCTTTTCAATTCAGTGTTTGCTTTGGAAAGTCAACGGTTGCTTTGGACAGTCAAGGGTTGCTTTGGGAGTTACTGGTTGCTTAAACATTCAATTTTTTTTGGAAGCCAGTGCATGCTCTGAAATAAAATTGTGGCTATGGAAAGTCAATGGTTGCTAAGAAAAGTCGTCAATCGATGCAATGGAAGTCACTGATTCTTTGAAAAATCAACAATTACTATAAAAATCAATGGTTGCTAATAAATTCACTGGGTGCTATGGAATGTCAGTTTTAAGTACGGAAATTACTGGTTTCTATTGCAAGTTATGAAGAAAAATCTATGACCAATTAACCCACCCACATGACAAATTAACCCACCCACATGACCAATTAACCCATCCCCCATGGGGCCTGGCCTTTTTGACCCCAGGGCTATGCTTGTATAAACTTTGTAAAGGTATACTCGATAATGTTTCATCACAAATATGTAAGTATTATCCCTTGTCTTTTACATTGGATAATTTAAGTTATTATTGTAAACATAAAACGAAACTAATTGACCTCGCTGGACGGCCAAATGCAGACCCAAGGCTATAAGTTGAACACGCTTGGTTCACATGTAGAGGTTAAATAGACTTAATCTCATACAATTACAAATACGTAACTTAGATATATGACATTACATTAACATCTTACTAAAACAATAAATAAATAACCTTTTCGTAAGTAAGAATTCATAAAACTTTTTTGATTTTTAATTAAACAAAAATAAACAATATCAACAACATCAATATAATAGAAGCAATTGTATTAAGTTATCAAAAAAAAAGAGTTTAAAATAGATTCCTTTAATCAACATTAAATTTAACGACACCATAGATCTATAACTATATATGTATACATGTATGCGCTGGTTCGGACTAGGTTTAATGTAGAGATTGTGATTGATAAACACATGCCATGTATACATTGTGTAATTATCTGTTAATTGTCTATGTTAAAAAATGTTTCATTTAAATTATAAAATATAATCTAATCAGGGTCTTTCCCTTCTTACATATGCATGTATAATTAAAAAAAAAGAAAAAAAAGAAAAAAAAGATAAAATCACTTACCTGTGAAATATTTCCATATCTTCATCCAACTTTTCTATCAATTTAGTTCCGTAAAATATTTCGTTGAATTATTTCTATTATTTTAAATTTTATTATTTATAATCAATTGTCAATTAATACTGGAGTACATGTATGTCATAATTGAAAACTAAAATGTATTTCGAAGAGCCGCCATTTTGTTTCTAAGTGTCCATTTTTTTTCTAATTTAAAACAAATTGAAAAAATCTCTTCAATTTATTTCACAATGTCTTTGCTTAGTTTTTTTGAACTCAAATGGCTCGCACCTGCTGTCGGTGTCGTGTATCATATGAAATTTTTTTGAACTCCGAATTTTTTCTCTAACACGTCTATATTCTGTCCTCGGTGTAATGCCGGCCATCTTTACTGTAACTGACTGCGGCAGCTTTTCCAGCACGGTAATGAAGTTCTGTAAACTTTCTGCAGACATTTCTACACACGTCAAATCCACATATTCAATATTCAACATGTCACGTGACAGTAACAATGAACTTTCATCTAGAACGATGTACCTCATTGTAACATTAACTAATGACGGTGTTGATATATTTACTTTTAGCCTCCCAGGTAAATACTGCAATTGTAACTCTGATAGAGTTGAATGTTGAGACAAGTCCAAGTTCAATCTCCTACAATCATCGTCGCCATATTCTTTACAGTATAACTCCTCCAATGTTAACTCTTTCATTGTTTTTTGACCGGAGATACAATTGAAAAATGTTTCCAGTATTTTGTGAGATAACGTGAAGTTGTAAAAACATAAATATTGTAAGTTTTGACATCGCACCATGTTTTCACTCATATTTTCTTCATCATTTGTCCATTTACCTTCCTGCAAAGTAACGTTCTGTAAACTGGAAAACAATATCCGGTTTATCTCAGCTTCCTTCTCCTCGTCACCAATATAGTAAAGTTTCTGTATATGACTGAGATCTGTGAGAGAGAATAAATCTATAATTTCACGTAAACTGCTGGAAGCACCTCTGATGTATATATGAAGTGATTTAATGTTGGTTTTATTTTGTTTTAACAAACGTTGTAACTGCTTACTGTGCATGGTGTCCCTGTCAATGAAGAAATCTTGCAAACATAATTGAATATTTTCAATTTCAGGCATTTCTTGTAAACACGACATGAACATTTTCTGTATGTTATACAATGAGTCCTCGTCACCTGTCCTAGTTCTAGAGTCGCGTGTTTTCTCGTCTTCATTTATCACAGACATCCAATCATCTGATATTTCACACATCCGGTCAGCATTCATTTTACTTATAAATTCACAAATTTTTGACATGTCTAAAATGTCTTGAATATTTCTACATTTTTCTAGAACACTGTGCGAACTTATAAATATGGCGGCAAAGAATTCTTGCACTGTTTTGTGGGAAAACGATACTTTGATATTTTCGTTGACTAAAGTTTTACTTCTACTTTCTGACAGTATTCCTGAGAGAAGACTTAATTTCATGTCGTCTTCTTTGAGATATTTTTCAGCAACCGTTCTATCAAAAACCAGCGTGTTTTCTCTTGTTTCATTAAATAATGTTTGGTAAGCTAGTTCTGCTAATGATGTAATAAGACTGTAAAAATGTTTACAAAATTTATGACTCCTGAAGTATTCAGGAATTTCACTGGTAGACGATTCACGAGATGGTTGAACTTCAGGGTGTTTACTTGACGTTCTTGATAATAGAAATTCAATGATATTGGTGTAAATTTCATAGTATGAATTTCCTATAGGAATTTTGTTGCACCATAAGCAAACAACATACATGAGGAGGAGTGGAATGCTTTGCATGTGCTCTAGGCCACGGTCACGTATCTCTTTATTAAAGTCCCATGTTTTACTCTTCAGTACTCCATCGTCATGGACACCTGTCATTTTTCTTATAGCATTTTCTTTAAGTTGCCTCGAAGAATCTGTACATAATTGAACCAATTCTACTTTTTTGTTTATTTGAGTTAGTTTGAGATTTGAAACTCCAAGCTTCCACGGTCGAGTTGTCGTTAGGATAATGCAATTATCACGTACGAACCGATGTGGGATTTTTTCTGATAATTTGCTACAGTAGCTGTTATCAGGGTGAGTCCATTCATCAAGACCGTCCAATATAATCAAGCATTTTTCTCTACGTAAAACTTCATCTAGTGATGCTGCTGAAGGAAGGTTCTCAGTAATTTGCTGTTCAATCATATCGTCAATGTTACAAACAGAGGTACAGTCTCTTAATAAAACCAAAAATATGAACGTAAAGTCAAATAAACATTTTAACTCGTCGTCTTTAAAACAGGCATAGTTTTCATCACGACAATGAGCTTGACACCATGTGATTGCAAGATATTTTGAAAAAGCAGTTTTTCCAAAGCCTGCATCAGCTGATAGATAAATTTCTTGCTGATCTCCTCTTCCGGTTGAAAACATGTCTTTCAAAGACTCGATCGGTGTTTTCTCCTCTCCATGACTAGTTAAAGACTTCTGTTTTACTTCAACTATATCTGGCATCACGTAGAACCCGGCTAGTTGTGTCTCCATTTCTTCAAGAAGCGGTGAGAGGGGTATTGAACTACACCTTTTTCTGTAGAATTTTATCAGGTCGCCTTGAAGTTCTGAAAAGAGAGTAGAAAAAAATGGTAATCATTGACAATCTTGCTAGATTCTATATGATATATAAAATTCTGAGGTGTTTTTGCATGGTTAGGATCAGATAATGCATACGGAAAATAAGAAGCACACATGTAACACTATATTCAGATAGTATGTTTGACTTTAACAATGCATAATTATAGCTAAACCATGTTTTAATAATTGCATATATAAGTCATACAATTCATATACAAAACGAAGTATTTCCATCGTAATATTTAATACATTATATGCTTGAAAATATACATTTTCATTCTTCATTAATACTAAAAACATACAAGAACAAAATTTGATATATGCTTTATATGTTTGAACCGTTACATTATAAATTTTACATTTGAGAATAAGTAAATAAAATGTTATCACGGAGTAGAAATACTGACGGAGAATAATATTAATCGAAACTCCTGATTCTCCATCGTTATAATTTTTCCCAATCGGAATTCTTCGGCTATTATTCATAATATAACCATGTGCAGGTGGGGGTGGCTTCTTTGTAAGAACCAGATTTCCCATATGATAAATTTATAACTTATTGACATAGAAACTTGGTGTCTCGGTGTTTTATTGTCAATATAACCCATATTATATTAAACAGCTTTGGTATCGTCAAGAATGATATTGTTTGGCAATATTGACCTGAGACATTTGAACATTAAGATTCGTTTGTTTAAAATTACTTTACTTATATTTGTTAAAAGGGTATTTTTAAGCAAAAATGGCGGCCATAGCATTCAATTTTTAAATCATGTTTAATTATTAGCCGATCATTCCTAAAAGTAACTAAAATTTTATTCGTTGTGGTTGAATGTACCTACAAAACGTTATGAACCAAAACATATTTGGAAGCCCTTTAACAAAGGAACAATCCTGACAAGTTTGGTTAAAATTGGTCTAGTGGTTTCTGATACATTTCTATTTTTAAGAAGAGGGTCTGTTGTGATGAAAACTTCATAACGCTAGGTAGAATCATCATCAGGTACTGCATCGCGCGGTACATTCGAATCTTATGTCGACTGAAATTCTATAATAGACAACATTTATTGAGCAGTGTGATGTCAACAGTCTCTACATGTGTCTATCTGGAACCTTGTATCAGTGTTGAATGCATAAAATATAATTTGTTTGACTTTTTTATTCTTTGTGATGGTTACTTATCATTATGATTTACTAAACCTTGCGTCAATGGTTCAAATCTTGTTCTGACCTTTAAAATTTGAAATTAAAAGCGGTTACTGTGAAGTATATACTCAGACAAATTTGTAAACTCCCAATCTATATCGTTTGATTCTGGAAAAAAACAGCAATGCTCTATTTTAAGTTTGAAAATTTGCAAGTGTTATTGCAATGTCATTTTGAAGTATCCTACATGAAAACATCGTGTTTTTAGAGCGAAGTTTATTGTCGCGGAACTTAAGTCCTATTTATAGATATTAGCACGTGCATTTCATGCACAAAATGATAGAAACTTATTTGACCTATGAACATGTCCTAACTAAAAATCATACAATATGGCTAGGATGAATGTTCAAGACCGTGGACGGGCCATTGGTATGCTACAAGCTGGTTCGTCTTTGCGACAGTTACGTCACTTAATGTATAAAGTCTGCAGTTGAGCGTATTTGACTGGTATTTGGTCAATATGAAACATAATAATTTACAATAATACATGTACAACCTTTAATGCCCCGGAGGAAGGCAAACTTTTTTTAACTGTCCCTCTGTCCGTCGGTCCGCAAATCTGTCCAAAAACCTTAATATTGACCATAACTTAATAAAACAGTGGATTCCCTTCTCCATTAATAGATGTCTGATCTTAAAATGACATTTTGTTGCTCAAGTATTGATTATATAATTTACGCTCTTCTTCCATTCACTCCTTTGGTTTCAGGTATTTTCAATCGACCACATTCCAACATTTCACAGCTTTGGTTGAAGTTCAGGTTAATTCGTAGTGTTGTTGATATACAACGGTGTCCCAAGAGAAGAGTGACAACACAGCAACAAAATCGCATCATTGTTTTCAGTCACTTACGTATCGTTTAATGCCGGCAACAAGAACAGCAAGGCAAACACTTGGCATACATAATCGCCCTATTCATCCTCAGAGAGTAAGAAATCGTCTTAATGCAGCTGGTTTACGAGCGCGTCGCCCACGGAAAGTCCCAACTCTTACTGCAAGACACGGGCATGCTAGCAAGACGACATTTGAAATTCACAGGAGCTGTCTGGGCCAACGTCTTTTTCGTTGATGAGACCAGAATTAAACTTCGCGGACCCGATGGACGTGATCGTGTGTATAGACGACGAGGTGAGCGAAACTCTGAGGCATGCTTATTTCAGGCTGATCAGTTCGGAGGTGGCTTTATATTAATGTGGGTTGTTGTATCTATTCACACGAAGACTGCAATCATTCCTATTCAAGACAATCTAAATGCATTGAGATATCAAACAGACATCATCCAGCCAATTCTTATTATGCCTGTTCGCGCGAATCGTGGAATGATTTTAGCCCAGGATAATGTACCCTGTCATAATGCTAGAGGTACCATTGCTATGTTGCTGCCAATAATGAAAGGACTCTCCTATAGCCTGCAAGAGGATCTAAATCCTATCGAAAATATGTGGGATCTTCTTAAGAGACGAGTTACAGCCCAGTCACAACAGTTAAATATTGCCGACCTAAGAGAGATGTTATCCAGGTATGGGCTGCATTTCAACAGCAGTATCTTCAAAAATACATTATATCCATAAGGTCAAGGGGCGTGCCATTATTGCGCTGTCGGAGGAAACACAACCTAATGAATGTGAAGCTAAATCTGGTGATAGACAATGTTATTTCTTGCTCTTAGGGGCGTTTGATTTCTTCAAAGGGCTCTGATTAAAAATGTATATTTATGTCTGATTCAATTTTATTTGATATTTGGAACAAATTCTATCATATAATGGAATAAAACATAAAACCTAATCTTATCTGTTTTGTTTAAATTTTGTGAAATATAATTCGGCTCAGTGTAATAGCTAAAATCCCTACAGGCAGTTACTGTAACTTTCATCAATTGAATGTCGTTTGTTTGATGTAGGATAAACAATTGGATACTGGCCTTCTGCACAACCTTATTCGAGTTTTGTCAAAGTGGCTTTATATACCTGAAAGGTCTCCCTTTATGATCACAGTTTGACAAAAACCCGATATTAACGTGCTATAGATATTAACTTATTTGTCCATGCTTTTAGCCAGACAATCCGCACGAGGATATGTTGAAAAAACATTACTCCGGAATAAATATCATTTTGGAATAAATAACATTTTAACAATTCCAATTTCGAAAATATATCGGAAATATATAGGTGATTTTATATTTACTGTAAAGCTATAATGACACACACATGTACACGTACGCTCACGCTCGCGCACGACCACGAACATAGACACACACATAAAAATTAGGTATTGATTATCACAAAAACTAGGAATGGATATTGATATAGCATTTGGTATACAGTAAGATTATATGAAAACCCCAGTTAGGATTGCCTTTGGACCCCTTTGAGACAAGGTTTCAGTTACTAAAAATAGAAAAATGGGATAAACGCATGGACAAAAAATTGGGACGGACACACAGACATGCGACTGAAAAAGGAAATGCTCAATTTCTTTTGTTATGTTCTTATGTTTAAATATGGCCTATGACCTTTAACTCTGTTGTTATGTACCGAACTTTATTGTTCTCTTTGTGATTACCCTCTATCTATTTTTGGTAGAGCGGACGTACATACGCACACACGGACGGGTTGATTTCTATTATTCCCTTTGCTTTTGACGGGGAGAAAATAACATACCTGATTTAGCTTTTTCATATTCTAACTCTTTTTGTTGTGGAGAATCTTTTTCATTGAGTCTTTTTATCTCCTACAACAGAAAAAATAATACAAACAATTGTGTTTTATTCGGTAATTTTCAAAGAAATGTTTATTGTATAAGGTATGATTGGAATTTTAGGCAGTCTGTCTAGCACACTGTGTCTCAATATTTCACAAAAATACAAAATTGAATTATAACTGATGAAGTTCTGGGACAATTGAATTTCCTTCATTGAAAATCAGTCTTATTGCTATGGACAAATTCTCTAGTCCTGAAGAATTTATTGAATGACATTTTTAGTGCAATTGTGCGTAATTTTACTACAGATTTATGCAATTGAACTATAATCGAAGGTCTATATTATAGACCTTCGATTATCCAACAATTGCGTAGACTATAATTTTATCATTAGGTAAGTTACTTTTTTCACATTGATACGCTTCTTTTATTATATATTTTTTATTTGCAGTGGTCTTTAGTTGTTTCATTTGAAACTACCTACCATTATGGTATCAGATAGGTCATAATTAAGGTAACATAAAAAATCAACAACAAGAATTATATCTGTAAAGTTTTGACGACATCTTCATGAAAAGAAATGTTAGTTAAATCATGTATCACTGTCACAATACAAAAAGCCATCACAAACGCTCAACTCTGAGTGCTTTATATACAGGTGAAATGAAAATAAGAAGGGTATAAATTAGAGTTGCGTGATTTATAGGTCCTTGGTCTAGTCATTTTCCAACATAAATTTAAGTTTTAAACGTGAGCCCACATCATGTCGTTTTTAGACCCATGTTTATGTTTTTCATCAAACAGGCAATATTTCATACTAAATATGTAATACTTTAGCCATATAGCCTCGGGTTTGGTCAATTATTACCAAGGAGCATGATTTTCATTACTTTGAGATCTACAAGAGACAGTTTAGGCTACAACACTTTAAATCTGCTTTCAAGGTATGTTAGTTTCTCCTGAGAATTTTACATAGCTCTTCTTAAATTTGTTTAACCCTATGTGCGACCTACATGTGACTGTTATCATTTGTATATGTTTCAAAAAGGTTTCCGGTTAAGTTTGTCTAAAATTATATTGCATTGGTAATGCCGGCACGTCGTTAAACGAAATTATGAACAGTTAAGCTAAACTTAAGTTATACTAAAATTCACCACCATGGTGATGTCATAAGTGTCATTTGTCTTGGCCTAGAATGAAACAAATCTATCTATTATCATTTATTGCAAAGTAAATGAAATAAGATATAAAATCTTGGCCAAGACTGTCAAGGTCACGATAAGGTCAAGTCTAAACAGAAGATCAAGATTACTACTTTTCAATATACCTGTTTATTTCATAAATAAATGTATCCACAAACTTTAGAGCATCGGTTTGTTTTAGAGAAAAGATACTTTTGTTTCATACTTAACACCCTACCGCTCTGTATAGGCTAAAGGTCTACTAGACTATGTTTTATGTCAAATTTATATGCCCTAGGTCTTTAAGTTTCAGAGTAAAAATAATTTGATCTTTAGTCGGGTTAATGTTGCAATAAAACTGGTCACATGACGACTTTCCACCTTTATTGGTGGAGGAAAACCTCATTTGCAAATCTGTGCATGTTCGGGCACCTAGGTAGAACCACCAACGTTTAAAAGGCAAGCAGGATAGCTTCCTCACAGAACAAATTCCAAAGTCCCTGACGGGATTCGAAGTTGTACATATATAGGAAACAAATGACCAACCACGGCAGGGTAAATTTTAAATCAAAGCCATTTTTTTGAAAGTCTTGGTATAGAAAGTTCCGTGCCAAATATCTGAGCTCTAGCCCTTGTAGTTTCAGAAAAAAAATCTTACTACACACATTATTAGGGAAATCCATTACAGTAAGACAATGGCAATTCTTTAGTTACGCACGAAAATGTTGCAATTCTAAACTCATTAAAGCAATAACTTAAAAATACCAGATGCACAGTTTCAAATATTGATCGACATTCCTGTACATTTTGTGGATTCTAGTTCCAACACTTTTAGAGGTACACGAAACACACCATTTGGAAATGGTTTATTAAATCAATGGCAATTACTCTACAAATTCTAAACAAATATACAAGCACACCCCCAGATGCACAACTTCGCATTCTGACAAACAGTTCTGTAAAGATTCTTAACTCTAGAGGTCAAATATTGTTTGAGGTACAAGCGACACTAGTTCAAATTTGCAAAAGTTTACTTATTCTAAAAAAAATCTGAAATTTCCACAGTCAAACCAAAGCTGAACGACTTCATTTGCTGACCAACATTTATGTAAAGTTTTATGACCCTAGGATGATTTTTGTTAGGATACACATAGTGAAAAATTGCAAATTTAACTTAGTCAAGAGAATTTAATGAATAAATCCATGAGCAAAACCAGGTGCACAACTTTAATGCTGATCGACATTTCTAGGCAGTTGCGGGACTGAAGGCCAAATACGTTTTGGGGTGCGCACGACACAAATTAAAAATTAACATTTTTTTCAAGGGCAATACTTCTGACAAAACAAAATTAATACACAAGCGAAAATCCCAGGTGCTGATCAGCATGCTGATCAACATTCTGTACGTTTGGTTAACTATAGCTCAAGCACTTCTACAGTTACATGTGACATAAAATGAGAACGCATGTATGCACGAACGAACGTCATGACAGACTGACAAAGGAAAATCTAAATGAAAAGTAATATCTTTAGCTTGGACAGAATGGTATTAGCAAGCTTTATGATTTCATTATACCCTTTTGTGTAACCACTCTAGGGAGGGGGCATGTAGATTTGCCTTTGTCCGTCCTTTTAGTTCTCTTAAATTTTAATTCTCTTAAAACCATGGTTGCTATATGTACATGTACTGGTATATCAACAGGAAACAAATAATAGAAACTTCAAGTGTTACCTCATTTGCTCTTTCTATCTGTGACTCAAGGCCACTTATTTTATTTTTAAGCTCGTCATATTCTTCTGTAGTTGCAGCATTCCCTGTTGCTTCTTTGATTTGGTTCAGAATCTCGTCAAAGCTTTCAGTGGTAATAATGAAGTCCTCCTTCTTCAGCTGTTGAACAAATAAATTAATTTTTAAAATTATAACTCTTTGATTCATGATACTTACCCATATATACAACATATTATATATGTACAGAAGGTTTGACTTTATTTTGAATTTATCTCAATAAGTCTTTTATTTCACCTCTCATAATTTTTATGAAAATGTTAACTAGTATGACAGGATGTATGGTTTTGGTATCTGATAGTCAGACTATTTATCTAATTCATTTTTTTCATATCTATACATATAAATCTCATTCTGTTTTATATATTTTCACGTTTTATAGGTTTTTATGTTTGATTTTATCAATGTAAGTTATCAATGCCATTAATGTTATTTAAAACAGACTTAAATGAAACCACCCCGAACACGCTTTCCAATTACCCTTAATGTATCCTGAATTAAGAGATATGTAATTTTATATAATAACTGAACTCAATAAGGATTATTTAATTATGCATGTTTTTCGTAACTAACACTTACATCTTGGAGTTTTCCGACAGCTTGTTGTGCAGCTTGATTATATACCAGTTCCTTGCCATCTTGTAGAACTGTTATCATATCGTCAATGTAAGAATTAGCCTCACTCTCCTCTAACTCCATACTGCTTGAATGAAAAATCTCGTTTCTATACTGTCGTACCTATTGAATGGAAAACAAATCGTAGTCAAACATAAACGTATCATTATACAGTGTTCAGCACTAAGATTAAACAAGACTCTTAAGTAGTCTAATTGCAATGTATTTTCTAAGAACCGCCAATATCGTAATAAATCAATCCTTTCCGAACCGTTATTCTTCACAATCTTCGGTATTCAATAGATACGCCAAATGTTTCAAGCTAGTCTTTAAATATATGACTTTATTCGAAGGCTTATAGGAGGGACCTCTTCCGGGCAAATAGTTCTGGCCACGCTAACTACTACGTCATCAAGAAAACACACGGAAACTTTCTCTCTGCATTGGATTTAGGCGAATCAGGTCACGTTTTACGAGCTCTTACAAACAACTTTAACACCCACACATCCCTTCCCTGTTTTCCAAGATCACATAAAATATATAATACATGTATTCATTTGAAACATTTGCAGCGCTCTCTTGTTTTTTGTTTTTTTGTTTGTTTGTTTTTTTTTTCAGGGGAAAGGAAGTATATTTTATGATCGACCAAAGTACCAT
Organism: Ruditapes philippinarum; assembly: GCF_026571515.1. Taxonomy (NCBI): domain Eukaryota; kingdom Metazoa; phylum Mollusca; class Bivalvia; order Venerida; family Veneridae; genus Ruditapes; species Ruditapes philippinarum. The sequence goes on from NW_026853897.1 coordinate 168,627, forward strand.
TTTAAGAAAATCGGCATGAATGGCTGCGTTATTGGCTCACTTAAAACTGTCAATTTGTGATGACAAACAGACAAGTTTAATAAGTTCTCAACAGAACGCATTTTAATCACATAAATGTGACCTTATTATAATGCTAGCGACACTGTCTGCGAATAAGCGCATTGTAACTATCATATTGAATCCATACAATAGATAATTAGAGCTATTACATAGTACATTGAAAGTAAATTGCTTTGGTATACTTGTATTCAAAAATTCTATGTTGTGTTCATAACATTAAAAGTACTGTAGAAATGATCGCATTTAAGAGACGGGAAAAATTTAGTCTTGTTTAAATTGTGTATTTAGTTTTTCTTTTAACAAAATCACACTGTTTTCAGATTTTCTAATAAAATAGCTTTTCTGATGAACCACATGTCACCGAGCTTTAAGAATTTGAAATACACGTTTAACTGAAGTGCTAGTGCTATGTTTTAATAGCATATTCTTTGCATTACGCTCTACTTTTATTTACCTAAAAATACCGTGTCAATGAGTCAGTCTATATTGTAATGACGGGAACCAAATTCGGACTGGGAACAAAGGGTATGACTTTAACCCTTTCGCTGCCAGAGGGTTATTGTTTTATTGATCACCTATTTGCCAGAGGGTTTTCTAAGAAATTACTATATTATTAATTAATATTATTATAATTCTTTGTTATTAGTATTATAATATTTATATATGTTTCAAAATCTGTTATAATAATAATTATTATTGTCGTTGGTATAATGTTCTTTATATTTATTATTATTATTATTATTATTAATTTATTATTATTAATATTATTATTATAGAAACGGCTAAAGCCGTCCATATGGCAAATACGCCGAAAATAACAGGGACGGCATAAGCCGTCCCTATGGCAGTGAAAGGGTTAATACGCAACGGATTCGGGCGCAAGGGAAATATTTGTTTTTGCAGAACAGGCAAAACGTATGATTAGTCATGATAATGATTAACATTTTAGTTATAAAACAGTTAAACTGAGTGAAAAAAAAAAATTATCACAATATTTGCAGTAGGTTATTTTGAAGGCTTCTGTGTTGATTGTTCATTTTTGCCTATTTTTATTAATTCATTTAGTGGTTCTATACCTAAATTTCTGGCAAGTATGCAATCTTGTGTTTAATCAAGTAGTTTAATCTTTAATAAATAAGTAAACAATACGAAACTTAATATTGATTATATTTAACAGTCTATAAATAGTCAACTATTATTTGAAATTGCCGACATATATTTGTATATTTGTAAAATAACAGAACAGTTCGTCCTCAAAATCATTCGAACATTTTGCAATTCGCACCGATATTTAAACGGACATATTCTCGGCGAAACAGAGATATTTTTCTTTACCTCTAAAAATTTGATTAGTGCTTCGAATATTCAACAGTTATAGGGAACAATTGTCAATGCTGATTTTGTACATTACCTGTGACTGTTCACATCATTTGGCAGCGTCTTTGATGTGCACCATGAACATTTTACTTATTTTATTTGTTAGATACGTATTGGACGGACACTAGTACATTAAAAGGGCATCAACAATTAGTCAGTTAGCATTTAGTGCCTATTTTGGAGAATATTTAGAAATTTGATAAATTATATTTGTATTTGCCTTTATTCTACTTTCATTGTGTATCAAAAAGTGTTTACGTGCATTGAAATTAGCAGTTAGTCAGAGTCAAACCACACCACATGCCGAATTGAGAACAATAATTAATAGAATAAAGAAAGTTTAAAGGTTACAGTTATCTTTTAACTTATAAAGGTAATAAGATGTTCAGATTATTTTAAACCGTTAATAATTTAGTACATATCAATAAAGCAAATGTGATTGTAAATACATGTAATGTTATATGCCAAAGATTTTGAAAAAATACCGTTCCGGAAACGATTTTCTACGATATTGGCCAATGTTAGAATATTTTGGCGGGGTAAAATCACAGTAAGACTACATAGATAGGAAAAATAAGAATCCCTATAGAAAGTCCAAAACAGCAAAATTGAAAATGTTGCAGGCTCAGTTTGATTTAGTCTGTTCATGGACGGTAGATCTACTGTCAAGTGCAAACTACCGTCCACGCCCCCTAGCACCGGGTTAAGCAGAATTCAACATTTAAACATGAAATGGTAAATTTTGAAATTAATTAAAGCTACTCTACCACTCAAAAAGGGTAAAAAAACATCAACATATATATTTTTTCTGTTATTAAATATTCATAGAAGTATAATGTGCAGTTTTCACGAGATAACTGTGACTTAACGGTTGTTATGTTTCACTTGACACATATATAAGCAACCTTTTTGTCACTCCCGTGAACATGTTGCGAATAAGGCAGCTTGTTGCATGTATAACTTACTATATAAATGTCACTTTTAAACATGATTACAAATATATGTTAATCTTTTTATAGACATAGTTTTCTATGATATGTTTTGCAGTAATTGATTGCAGGATAATATAATGGACAAGAACACAATGATCTACTCTCAACCAATGGATTCAACATGTGTGTGTATACTTTAAATCAATATTTACAGAATAAAACGACGAAACAGTTTAAAATAACAGAATCCTCAACAGTGCAAAAACCTTACAATATGTTTATTTTTCCAACAAAAAGGGTACTTATGATCTAGTTCCATGTACGAGCCTGTCATGAATTTTTAGTTTTTGATGATATTTTTACAATGTATGGGATAGCAGCTTTAAGTTACAGTTACTGACATAATGTCACCTTAGTGCAGTAAGTGTTTAAATACTATCTAATTTAAATAAAGAGAATATTAAGCTTTACTGTAAGATTTAGTCCATATTCTCTTTCAATATAGAAGATAGTATCTTCACCATAGTTAACGGGTTATTTCTTATAATACATGTAATAATATTCGACAAATTAAATAATAAATAAATAAACAAATAGAATACAAATGGATTACCTTTAAAAACAGATTGTTTGGTCGTGTTACTTTGCATCCAATATGATTATGAAAATATTTGTTATTTATGATAACATGTAGTAATCCTGTACAGTCTGTGTCGACTGCTGATGTCTTGTCTTTGTACCCAGGAGCATTTATAAAACATTTACAAATGCTCCATGGGTCAGTGGACCAATCATGGGCATCGCTGTTTTGCCAAAAAGGCGCCGGTGGTTTTGATGAATGATTCTGTATAATGCTGTCATAGATGGCACCACACACGTTGTTTGGGCAGGGTTTCTTATGATTTGGAAAGCAACAGTTACAATAATCTTGCTTGTGTGGACATATTCCTTTCGAGACTCGGACGTGGTCGGGCTGGAGAGTTGTTAACTGACAGACGCCACATGGTACATTTGGTTTTGGGGTCTTTGTTCCTTGAATTTGGTTTATAATATCTTTGTGCTGCTGTTTTCCTATGCCATCACAAAATGGTGCTAGTCCCTCTTTCAGGTAACCTAAGCCTAGGCCTGCCTTGACCCACTGCCGGTATTTGTTGTTTTTTAAATGTACCTCGTGCGCCATCTCGATATCTGGAAAAAAGAAGAATCTTTAACTACATTTGTAAGAATCTAAGGAAAACCAACTTTAGCCCAGAAAGCTTGACCGAGTAAATGAACCGTGACCTTTGATGACAATAAAGGCATGGTCACTATCAGAAGATTATTATTTGAATAAAATATTTATTTTATTTTCACCATACAAATTAGACTAACATTGTATACTTACACAAACCGAAAGGGGATATTTTATTTAAACTTTGTGAATTAAGGCACCAAAATCAATGAAACAATTTCGACGTCTGAACACGTACTCTCTGTTTGGTATCACATTTCAAATGTATCTGGTAAAATTGATCATAATCAATCCTCACAGAACCAAGAACGATCATCAAGGATCGAAAATATAACATCATTGATTAAATGTACGGGGAAACTTTTTACATCCGCCACACGGCACAAATAACACGGATGTGACAATAAAATAGAATAAATGATAATCCCTAAAGCCCAACACGACAATATTAAACATTTTGCAGGCTTGGTTTGATTGAGCCTGTTCATCGACGATACTGGAAAGTGCAAGTTATCATCAGTTATTATTATAAGTAATTATAAGCCACAAAACAAACTCTTAGTTCTTTTGCAAACAATATCCACAAAGGAAGTAACTCTGTCTATCTGACTTAATTGGTATGGATTCGGCGAATAATATAGTTCCTCTTGTTCGTAGAATTTTAAGACTAGTCCTAGGTACGAATTAAATAACAAGTAATGAAAATAACCTTCCATTTAAGGTAGACACGCAATTAAGAAACTTGTCTGAAAAATATTTTATCTTCATTATCCTAGCGATACTGTATGATATCTAAGGTGGAAGCATTTTTGACCCTAAGTGTATGATTAATAAAACATTAAAAGAGGTCTACTAGGCAATGGCATATAACAAAAATAGTGGGACAGATTTATCATATACAACTTTTCCTTACTATTAAGGTCAACACATTAAATACATTTTATTGTTATAAAAGATATACTGACGGTCAAGGTCACAATAAATCGTCATTGCCAGTTTTGTAATAATTGGTATTTTGTCCAAGAATAAACTTATTTCATAAATCAATAGCACTGTTCGTAAATTTAAGGTCAATTAATGTTCATTGTCATATCAGAATAATTTAACATATCGGTTTTGTCCTAGTTTTACTCAAATCTCTAAATGAATAACAAAGAAGTGACAACTTTATTAATTTTACTTTGAATGTCATGGTCTTATTAAAGACTTTTCTTATTTTTAAAACAATTTATAAAGTAATATATGTTCGTATGTCGAAGTAAACCTAATATGTAAATAAATAACAAAGTTATGACAATTTACGTAAATTCAAATAATTTGACTTTGACAGTTAACCTTAATAGTAAGATCAAGGTCATAACAGAATACTTTAACATGTTAGTTTTTGCATATGTGTTCTTTTTGTCAAAGTATAAATCACATTTGTGACGAAAGATCAAAGTTATAAATTTTAGCTAATTCAAATAGTGTGACCTTGCAAGGTCAATAATTTGATCTTCAAGGTCAAGGTCATTGACGAGTGAATGTCATGATTAATAGGGTTTTCCAAACGATCACAGGATGCATGAGTGTTATTTACAATAAAGTATTTTGACAATTTGCATCAAAACGAAAAAACAGTGTAAAATTGTTAAAAAACACAGTTCAGACCAATACTAAATCAATTCTTAATGTCTATTTAAAATTATTTCGTGCACACAAGTATGATGGTCAGGGTTTCGAGATTTGTATAATTTGATTTTATTGAGCAGTCAAGTATGTATTAAAATACACAATCCCACATCGGTTCTGTCTGTGTGGTTAACGAGAATAGATATGGAGTATATAAGTTATAGTTTGAAAAGTCACACCAGCTTAAAGTATATGTTGTCGTCACATCCGCTATAGCACAGTCGATATAGTGATTGCCTAATAAACAAGAGGGACTTGGTTCGATTCATATAGTTGCCATTTTTTAAGACCTACTCTTTTGTTTATAATGGCAGTATAATGTAATAGAAATGGTCGAGAGCTTGCAAACTGTCTTCACGGACATGAATTAGAAACAGTGTTTTGTCTCGATTTGATTTGAGCTTTTTAATGATTTTAATCTGAACTAATTCTAAATATTGATTGTTAAAATGTCATCTCAAAAGAGTATAATTCACCAAAATAAGTGCAAAAAGTATTTAAAAATAACACAAGGTACAACATGAAACAATCATGGCTTCAATAATGTTGAGAGAAAACAAAAATACAAAAAAAAACATAAACCTTCGCGGTATCGATCTTTCTTCACGTAGGACACTTTAGAATAATTTAATCGCATTTTATCTTATTGCGCTGTAAGACTCTCTATTGTGTACATTAACCTAAAATAAGTGCAATAGACGATTTGTCACGTCAGAAAATATTATAACATAAAAAGTACCTTGTCTTATTTTAAAGATGTTTTGTGATTATATTTTATATTGTAAATTGTGATCTAGGTTCCAGTCACCAAATGTACACATTTACTTCAAATTATTGTTTTGAAATAACATAACGTTATTGTATGAAATGTCGGTATCATCAGTCTTAATAAGTGAATGTTTATAATTATTTTATTCAATCCGATTATTGTTTTGTTTGGTAGTTTGACTGTGTGGAAGAAACTTCTTTTTTTAATATCGTTTCCACTGTCCCAGGAGTCGATGTGATGTACCCTAATGAATTCCAAACGCGTCAGGACATTTCTATTGATATATTTACTTACAAGTTATGTTTGGCTCTAGTGCAGGTAGCACTTTATAAATATATTGTAGAGTTATAAGTTTAAGTGATCAAGAATATAAAATTATTAATATATCTTTATTCGTTTAATCTCTTTCCTTCTTTGTTAAAATTCAATTCAATTGTCCTGGTATTTACTTTAATTCATTCTCTGTTTTAACATATAACGTATGATAAAATACAGTTATCATATTTTTAACTTGATTCCCTATTAATAATATTTCTTTTTAAATTTCTAATCGGTTATTTAATAAGAGCAAATAGAAAGATATAATCTTCGAACAAACGCAAACTAGTTTAGTAAAGAAATCGCCTGTAAACTTGATTTGCAATTATTTTTTTTTATATGAAAGTCTACATTTACAAAGTGTCATAAAGACGTCATTGAGATTTAATCTTTTGAATTGAAGGACATGATACGCCTATGTTCTGCATTTATACCCCACGTAGAGAACCAGAGTTAGGGTTAGTATATTCAATAAATTACGGTCTATTGACATAAATGATATCTATAGAATTTAAATCTTTATAAAATTTGTATGCAAAAGTGTGATCGTGTGATTAATGGTAAAAAATAAATAATAAAAATTAGAAGCGTCATAAAATGTATTAAAAAGGTCACCTGGATTAAAGCAGTTTATCTAATTGCCTTATCATATTAAAAACGACCTTATACTTGTTATATATATTGTTTATATTAAATATATTAAAATATTGAACTAAATACTACTGAAACTTGTTTAACAATAATCAAGCATCATTAATAATTACGAATTGAGCACAAATAAAAATTAAAAAAACGTTTTCAAATGCAAAAAGAGTGTTTGGTTTACCTTAAAGAATAATTACAATATATGAACAATAGCAGCATAAAATATCTTCACTATTGGTTGATAAAACTACAGTAAAAGCAATTTATTCTTTCATCAGAATATAAATTACGACATATATAATGACATTAGTGTTTAAATTATTTTTTTTGTCCAATAGGATTGTAGTATTTCAAATGAATCGCAACATATTTACTTTGGTGAATCGGCAAACTGTTAATCAGTCTAGTAATAAGTATAGTAAATCGACTGGTTATTAAAACACTAAGCTGGTTAATGTTTATTTGAACGTATTAGCAATATTTGAATTGTCGTGCGGCTGTGCCGTGCCTGACCAGTTTAATTTGAATATAATAAACTTTAACCTATACATAGTACGTATTTACAAAATTAAACTGGTTAAAGTTCATTTTTAAGTATTTACAAAATTAAATTGGTGAGGCGTATAATATTTACAGTACAGGTGCGCAAGAGAGGATAAAGTACGAATGACATTCTGTTCACGCCACATTTATAACTTGCTCCTTAAACGTTACGTTATGCCTTATAACATCATGGTTATTTTCGAAATTGTTTCAAACCAGGTGTTTGACATAATTTAACATGCATTTTAACTTTTTCATTGTTGCAGCATATGTGCCATTAACGCGCTAGCAGAATGTAATGTGATTTTTCCTGATGAATCACAAGGTGTGGATGATACAATGATAAGGGGCAGTGGTGGCCTAAAGGCTAAGATGTGTGCCTGCCTGTCAAACTCAGGGTTGTGGGTCCGAGCCCAAGTCGGGTCACGACTATGTTTCTTCATTTAACACCAGTAATGATTAGTTTCTTGAAGTGATTAATCATTTTGTTCAAGCATCAAGAAATAAACAAAACATGATTAAGTGCAAGGCGAAAATATATTATTGTTTACAGGGATATTGCAGTACGATACTCAAGATATATGTTTTGCGCTTATTTGGTGCAAAAAAAATATTGCAGAAATATTGTTCTATCAAACACTTACAAAAAATAGGTAAAAAATGTTTCTATAACCGTCATATTATTTTTAAATAAATCGGTGAAATATTTGTTTATTATACACTTTTAAAAAATTTGGTGAAATATTTTTATATATATTTAAAAAAAAGCCGGTGGTACATTTGTTTATTATACATTTTTAATATCTATGTTATCACCTAAGCCGCAATATCTTCAATACCATCACCATCATCGGCAGCAGCAACGGCATCAGCAGCAGCATCATCCGTGATCATCATCAAACGTTGTCCTACCAAGTCCGTCTTGCTACTGCAGCTTGTGATGATGATAATGATGATTCGCAGCTGATGTTGTTGTTGTTGTTGCTGCTGCTTCAGCTGTTGTTGTTGTTGTTGCTTCTGCTGTTGATGTTGCTGCTGCTGATGATGATGATGATGATGATGGAGATGAAGATGGCGGTTGTGGTATTCCGTCATTAGGTGTGTTTTTTTATTTATTTATGTATTTATATTATTTTTTTTTTTTTTGGGGGGGGGGGTTGTTTCAGGTTTAGGTTTAGATGTGCCATATCCGGTCCATGACATATACGGTCCGACGATGCATAATAATTATATGTAGATCATCTTTGAAAAAGTGCTATATTAACTGTATCTTAGTGACGTTGCCATTGAAACATAGTAAGTAAGCAAAGCTATATTTTTGTATGTTTGTGTTTACCATTTTATGATGCATTTATACAGTGATCTTTCAAATTATTTAAATGTAAATGCTTTTGGTTGTTAGAGGGTATCCTACAATATTCTGTTATAATGAAGCACGTATACGGTATCTTTAATAGCAGCAATTTAGATGGTATACAAGAAAAGGAATTTACAAAATGTAGTCCTTAGTTCGTAATTGAACATTAATTACCTAAAAAGATTGATATAAACATCCTTGAAAACCAAATTTGATACTAGTTTTCCACTTTAAATATTGTATTATAATTTGTTTCGCAAAATGCCGTCAAGTTTATGACACGCATACTTACTATTGTGGAGAGTTTACTTTGATCATAGCAGTCTTACATAAAATGCTATACAGTAACCGCAAAATATTGAATATACCAATTGTATTGTCTATATTGAGTTGTTAAATTAAAGTTAAAGATAGCGGTCGCATTTTGTCTTTTTCAACTTTGATGCAATTAAAGAAAGTATCTAGATTTTGAGAAAAAGGGAATTCATTAAGAAAGCCAAAGTCTTTAGCAGGCTTAGTTTGATTGAGCCTGTTCATGAACAGTACTGGTAGGTGTAAGCTACCGCCTATGTCTCATTGCATCGGATTTAGCAGAAAATATGATAAACAAGATCAACAAGGAAAGGCGGCGTTCAATGAACATTTAAATATTAAAAATTTAAACTCAACATTTAAATATGAAAGTTGGGGTTAGACAACCACCGCAGATATGTTACGGTTATTATTGAACGTGTAATGTTACCCATTCTCAAAATTCCACGAAAAACATTGTATTGTCCTCAAGTAAACATATTTGTGCCGTAAACGAAAAATAAAAAACAATGGAAAAAAACTTAATAGAATGAAATATATGAAGGTATACACAGTTCATATGTCAGAATTATTGATAATATATTTGACAGTATACGTATTTCGTAAGATCTAGGTATAAAAGCAGATTGAAGGGTCCAGCTGGGCAGTTTAGAGTTTGTAGTTCAAAAATCAAAATAGAGGTTTAATCTTTAGTCCTGTGACTCTGCCATTTTATTTGGTATATACGAGTACATTCATTTTCAAATGACTGATGACAACACATATCTAGCGAACAGATAAGAACGAACAGTCACAGAGTGAATATAAAATTCAAGAACCCCTTTAAATTTTCCAAACGTTTAAAACAATGTCCCTCTGTATATTGTTTCAAATTTTAACGTATATAGAACCAGTTCCCGACTGTCTGATTGCCATTTATCATCACACGCCCCTATGATGTTATGGAGAAACGAGGCGCTTTAATTTTAAACTGAAATCAACCAGGTGACATGACATGCCATGGGGAAGTGGTACATATGGGAGGGAGCAAATCAAGTAAGTCTATACTCATAAAGTATAGAAATTCGCGCGAAATAGTTTGACATTATTGTATTTGTCATAGCAATTCTTTTGACTCATGCCATTTAAGTGCCATTTAAGTGTGTCTTTAATAAAAGGTTATAACTTGTAGTATCGCATATAGATCTACTTAAAATCATCTTAGAAGGTTATGTGTTAGCTGGTGATTGATCTTATAATAAATATTCAGATTGGCTGTTAGTTTTCAATAGAAAAAAATACTCTAAAAAAGGTTATTTGTTATGACGCATGTTTGAATTTCGCGACAATTATTTGTGTGCCTGTTGCAAATATTTTAGCAAAACATTTGTGAGGACGAGCATTAAGATCTACGAGGTAAAGGCAATTTATAGGACGCAGCAAGCCCGCAATTTTTGGAATCCGGGATAGGTGAAGACTCATCGAAATCGTTATTAGGTTATTCTATATACAAAAAACACATTATTATTGTACATGTTTAACGTAGTTACCATTCAGTATGATCGATTTACATAAAAGCTTTAACAGGCCTATAATGATGTTTTTATGTGTCTTTATATGATGCCAATATATAGAGAATAACATGCTACTGTGTTTTGATATCTATTTTATCAGGCGAGGCTGATATGGGCTAGAAAGGGGCGAGGCTTACCAAGCCCTTTCTGCCTTTATCAGCCAAGCCTAATAAAATTGATATCAAAAGACAGTAGAATGTTTTTCTATTTATCATGTAACACATAAAAACTGTCAAAATTACCAAATGATCTACTTTTAAATAGCAAACTTCGTAGAAAGGGGTTTTTTTGTTCAAAGAAATAATTCTTGAAAACAAATTCCTCCGCCCTTGGAACTTAGAATTTGTAAATGGTGGCCATTTAATTTTTCGACTCGAGATAATTTCCTGTGATAATAGAAACAGAAGAACGTAACATGATAAGATTCTTACCTTCAAACACCGATAAAAAAATCCTAAGAATCACATAAACTTTATTGCACATTTTTCCTTGAATTGTCAGAAACAAAAGTTCACGATCAAAGAAAAAACAAATCGGCAATCAAACACAAGCTACACAAACATGCGTCTTATTTCTTGAACTAAACAATTTGTTCACTTATTAAATAATAATCTGGCGAATTAAAGTAAACATCTACAAGTTCTCAAAAAACAATCGTCTAGCCTGTTTGTTATGTTTACATGTATTTATAATATGACGTAGACATCGATGATGTAATTTGCATTCTAACACTATCGGATTTTTTTCTATATAAACAAACAAGGCCCGAAGCGTGCATTATTCTACAACAATGCACTCGCCGTTCTTATTATCTCCCTGTGTATTTTCACATTGAGGGCGCCATTTTGTTTAAAAAATCTGATAAATAAAAACATTTTTTGTCGAAATTTGTTGTTAAAGCTATCTAGAATGAAAGAAAATGGTCTAACTAAGAAAATGAATCCGAACACCAATATCTTTAATGCAGTCGTTAACGCTGTACAGACGTTTAAAGTGTTGTTTACGTGACGTCACAATATAGCGCCAAACAGCACGTGCAAAACAATCAAATCAAGTACGCTATTTTAATGTCGCAAACAAGTTAAGTTTTACATTTATTTCACTTTTTGAAAATTTGTATTTCGCTTGAAAAATTATAGAGTGAAATAAAATAAACAAACAAAGTTTTACCAACGTTTTCAAAATTTGTTATTCTCAAAATGTTTCTACACACGGTATATTTATCGACAGTTTTTTTCAACCCACTGGAATAGCCTGTAAAGAAAGTTTCTATGGGAAACTCTGAGGCGAAAACAAATTTATCCACCAAACATAGAGTCCAACTTTATAATAATAATTATATTTTTTCTTGACGTGTTAAAATGGAAATAGATATTAATTCTTCGTGCATTATTGTATAATAATGCACGTTTTTCGTTCAAATGCTTTGTAATTAATCACTCAGGCCTATCGGCCTTCGTGATTATATTATTAAGCATTTGAACTCAAACCGTGCATTATTCTACAACAATGCACTCAGAATTGATATTTATTTCCTAAATATAAATTATGACGTCACTTCATTTAGTTGGTTTATAACTATTCGCTATCTAATTTATCCCTAATTGAAATCGAAATAGAAATAATAAACAAATTGATATCTTTTACTGACCTGATATCAAAAATAATTATCAGGTTAGTGTTATCGTGCGGTTGCCATAGCAGTTTTATGATAAATCATTATACGATGTATATATTGTCAATCTGTCCTTATATGATGTCAGTCTGTCATTATAAAATGTGAAGTTATGAATAATTATATTATGTTTAAATGCACATCGTATAATAATAGATCCACATCGGATAATGAAAGATTGACATAATAAAATGATGCTTCCACATAATATATTCATAAAAGCATATCGTATAATGATTGGTCGACATTATATAAAGACACATTGACATCATATATTGTTCAGTGGAATTCATATAAGGATGCATCCACATAATATATACATGAGTGCACATTGTATAAAGAGTGACACATCAACGTTCATTTTTATAATCATAAGATAGTAAAGGCTTTCCATAGAAAAAAGCATTTATTGTTTCTACGCGTTATTGTCTCTGTAATTCTTTGGTAAGGTTGGGTTGGGCTTTCTTTCTGCAATCGTGTACTGATAAAAATAAAGTGGCTTCTTTATATAAATAAAGAAAGGTCCCTGTCTTTTTAGATAAGCAACTAAATTTGTGCCAAGTTTCGGAAACAAATCCTGTGTTTTTTGTGTTTTTTGTTTTGTTTATTTGTTGATATTTGTCGGTCAAAAAGTATATTTCCAGTATTAAATTTAATCGCTAGGTTTGAACCAACCATAAGTGCATTTTACGCATGCAGGATTGGCTTTTGCATCCGTCAGAACACACCGAAATCTTCCATAAAATAGTTATGGACACAAGTTTTCTTTCACATAAACGCCTGATTAGCCGAAAAATTCTGTTCTTTGATAAATATTATGTATAACAATAAAAACCGAAAGTGACCGAGAAAATTTATTTCAATATCAAAATAGCATTTGTTTGAAAGAATTCCTCACAAAAAACATGATATCTATTATTCCACGAAGAAAATATTATTTCTAATTAAAAATGTGAAAATGCAGTACAAATACAAATACTACATGAATTAATTGATACAGAAACATTAATGACAGACGTTTTTAAAAGAATGTATTACTTACGGTAAAGTATCTTTTTTAATCCATTTTGAATCAAGTGGTATCGAAATTGTGCACAAGGTTCATCTTTAAAATATTTTCAATTCAAATGTTTAATTGAAATCTCAGTGGTATATTTGATCACAGAAAACTTGTAACAATATTCTCCTAAAAAATGAAGTTCAATATATTGCCTTCTTTTTGAATTTACAAAGTTTCAATAAAAAAATCAACGATATTATATTCACGTTTCGGTTGAAGAATCCGCTTGCCTATTAGCCAATGAAAGTTTTACAACTTTAAGTCAAAACAGTATCAAATTGTCTATTTATAGGAATAACGTATCAAGGAATTAAATAAAAAGTTATTGAACGAGAAATATCATGATTCTGTTTGACATGTTAAAATCCTTCAAAGAGTATATTCACAAGGTTGAATATCAAATCAATCAATTTTGTTAATATACTGGTATGCAATCATTTTTCTTAAGTCATTTAAGAGAAAAAAAAACACTTGAATAAACGTATTATGATTTCTGTCAGACACATGATTTAATTGAACATAATTTTGATACTTCAATTTATCAAATGGATATAAATCTTGAAGTTTATAATTTGCTTTTTGGTCTATTATTCGTATTTGCTATAAAGTATATATCACACATATAATCTAATGATTTAAATGGCACATGATGGACGTACAAAAATATCATAATGGAATATTTAAAGAATTTAGAATAAACGTAAATTGTTTTCTATCACATTTTAATCAACGGCATAATTATTATCATCACGCAAAACATCATCATTATTTAAATCATCATCACCAAATCATCATTATCATTTCCCGAAGATTTATATTCTTAAAAGCTATATGCGGCGTACATGTAACACTCATTCACTCATTCACAGTGTGAACTAAATGATATATTGGTAAATAAAAGTCACGTGATATCATGATCAACAAATCGTAGTTAGATTGTCTGCTATAAGGCGTGGCTAAGCATGTGTCATTGGTTACAAATAAATTGTGAACCTGCACGTTACATTTATAAAAAAAACATCATCAAAAGTTCAATCTAAATTAGAAGAATCCATCTCTGTGAATAGACATCGGGATATTGCAATAGAATGGTAAAATACAGAACCCCAGAGAATATACAACACATAACACTTGATAACTGGTGCAGATTCGGTTTCATCAAAGGTAGTTAAGCTACTGTTTATGCCCCCAGCACCGGTTTGAGGAGAATTAAATATTAAACATTAGACGGTAAAACTTTGCAATTAAAGCATCCGAAGACGTGGTAATACGACTATGATATTAGAGCCTTAAGCATGAAGACAATGGTAACTAAAACTCGAAATTTTGAAAGAGTATCAGAAGTTATAAGCCTTCATAACTTCTGCAACGGTTAGAAAGGAGGAGCTGCACAGTATATTATTTTCTTAAAAGTCACCTCATTGAACAAATTGTTAACCAAAATGAAACGTTCTACACAGACCTTTCAAAAAAAAGTAACATAACGCTGTCATCAATGTTCATTTTGTCCTCGTCTTATTTTTCAATTTCAATACGAGTTTTCAGTTAATAAGAATTATTAGTTCTGCGTTTACGCACATCGCACGGATCGTAAAAAATATTGTTACAACTTTTTATTATTGCAGACACTTTAAAATTTTCGAGCACTGACATAGAATCACTTTTTTTTCTACAAATATAAATTTCAAATTTTTAGCAATAATTTTTAAACATGCACTTGATAATTTAACTTGTCTCAGTTGTTCTTCTAAATAACTTGTGTCACTTAGCGCGAATATAGTCAGTAGATAGAGGAATAACTAGCCTGATTCATAAAACGGAAACTTCTATTTAAAGTACCATTCCGTTTTTATAAGTTGGTGTTTAGACAGTCAAGATATGAGTCTTTTTATTCTTTGCCTCCTTAGACAGTTCTCTATTAGAAGGAAAAAGACTGTTAGATGTGCTTGTTCAGCAATGTCAAAAACATGTTGATAAATGGGTGTATAACAGGATCAAATGATAAACAGCAACAGCAAAAATGATTTAAATTGTTAAATTATTCATCTTAACAATCCATGGTATTATTCAATCAAACGTTTTTGCACTCGTTCATCATAGTATGCTTCTCTTTTTTAATGCTTAGCATTGAATTACTAGTAGTCACTTCAATCTGAAAATAAATTTAAACCATGACCTGTGTTTGTTTATAATTATTGAGTCCGTTGACAAGTTGTTTATCTGTACTGTCATACGATATCATAGAGTGATACCTTAGCCGTTTATCTTTTGTGTCCGTTTTCTTTAAACTGTTTGACATTCAAGACGTTAACTTGTCATCTGATGATTTGTAAACATTACTTATATTGTTCTTTAAAAGCAAATACCAAAGAAGACATTTGTCCTTGCAGTAGGCATTGTTTCGATATTATAATACAGTTTTAAATCACTGTATGCTTCTATAACAACATATTGGAAGTTTTTTTATTTAATTAGAAATTGACATGATAATTAACAATTGTTTTAAAATCAAACCAGTAACAGTCATTCTCAAGTGTCCTTTACAATCTATTATCGTGGTCTAATTCACCAGCTATGTTGGAATTGTTAACTTTGTCGAAAGAGATTGGAATCAAAAGAGTGAAGCTTTTGAAATCATTGTATTAAACTTCATAGTGCATAATTATGTAGGACAGTTTATATTTATGCATTGGTATATAGAAAATATACATAAATAATCATGCATAAAAATAAGCAGTATCCTGTCAAACATAGTTTACAAATATGTACAAATACAGGTTTCAGAATTTGATGTATTTGATGCATATAATTAAAACATTGTCAATATTAAGACCATACAATATCATAAAAGGTAAACAATATATGTTAAAAGCAAATAGTTGACTGCTTGAACAGAAAAATAAGTAAAAAATGGCATTCACTGAATATACGAACCATGTCACTCGCTTTGGGAAACGAGGTATCTTTTTCGATACATGCCAAATGCATTTTGTCCTGACTGCAGAATTCCACAACATAATTTTAAGAGTCAAGTAATTGAATCAGTCTATCACAAACCTATACGGTCTATCACAAACCTATACGGTCACAAATCTTTACAGTGACAAAAACAGTCAATACTCTCTGCAACCTTAAAAAACAAATTCACAGCAACATGTATATGTCTAGAAAAAGAAATATTATAGGTCATTAGCCGACCCAGGAAACTGATAATACTAAGCTACAAAAAAAAATTGCACGAATATAAGTTGTTTTTTCATAATTGCCAACCTAAAGCACCATAAAATTGGATTCATACATGCTACTTAGATCTACTAACTTTAAACTTATTTTATTTTACAATGAATGAAAATCTATATGCCATATGGTATTTCAGCACTGATATTTACGTTAAATAAGAGTATCAATAACCTGTCATCAATGATTCAGATGCCACTTAACATATGACGCACGACGCGAGAAAAATAGTCTTAATGACACGCCAATAAATGTACACTACAGCGATTTAAATGACGTCACTGTTCAGATTGCGTAAACACACGAAACACGGAAATGCTTTTTTTCTTGTGTTATTGAAGTTTTTTAAAGTTTACCTCCGTCGGAATTTTGAGGAAAGTTTATAAGATGGAGGAGGAGTTTGAAGTAAGTATCTATAAAGTATATTTTCAAAGAATTAGTTAAGGTATGAGCCCCCTTATGGGCACTATAAGGAACTATAAAACTGACAGCATAGGTCAGTTATATACCTTAAAAAACTCAAGAATGCAAAATGTAAACAAAGTTTACCGTATGGTTTACGAGTTATGGAGATTTTTGTTAAGTAAAACTTGGCTATTAGAAGGGCTCTTTTTCAGAAATGAGAAACTCTAAATATTCTATTATATAATCATTATGAAAAAAATGCTTTCCTATAGAACATTTTTAAGAAACAAATAATGGCATTTAGCTAACAAATGACCCAGCAAAATTATTGTTTCTAGTCAAATTGTTTGAAATATGTATATAAATATGACCCTACCCCATCCATTTTATGTAGTTGTTTGATCATTTTTCTACTTGGAGGGCCTTATTCAAAATATCCCTAAAATTTAATCAAATCAGAGGCTGTTTTGTACAAGTTTGCACAAATTTTCTTAAAGTATTTTGGTTGCGCTTGTTAATTATAAAATATTTTTACGTCTAGTTTTTATTTTATTAGACTTTGAAAATATCAGGTACAATATTTGATAATGAATATGGCACAAATAAGCCAATAAATACCAATAATAATTTCATCATTAAAATGAAACACTTTTTTTTTCTTCTCAAAAGTGCTCTGAAAGACACAAAAACTGTTCAAATAAAAAAGAAAGAGAAAAAAAAATTGCCTCTTCTGGGGCTTGAACCCGCGTCCCTCAGTAACAATGCAGTTGACAGTAGGTCTAGCATATTTGAATACTCTTCAAAGTGGAGGTAATGCAAAAGGCGGATCATACCTTAAAGGGAAACTTAGACAAATGAATGACACAAAAAGTAAATTGATCTTACTTAGTCAAATCATGCTAAAATGACATTCTCTAAAGTCCTAGCATGAATTTCTGTATAAATACTATACAATTTTGGCTTGAAGCGTAATTATATTTTTATATATTGAACGAAATTAAGACCCCGACAGAGTCACCGAGTAGATTTAAAACAAATCATATAATTAACTGGAAAACCATCTGGAAATTACAATTACAGATATGTTGGATATTGTTAGATTGAAATAAGTCTTAGTCATTCATTTGACAGATACTTTAACGTTTTCATAGTTCTCCATAGTCTTAATGCTATAACCTGACACAAGTGGGTCAAGTTGGGAAACCACCATTTTATTCTTTATAAAGAGAAAAGTTTTGTTCCTCTGACTGCTTAGTGTTTTCATTTCGAGGACATTTATAGAATATTGAAAGAAAAATTCAAATCGTAGAAATGAATTGCCGGTGTCTCTCTACACTAAAGAATTAGAAAGCATTAAGTAGAACCATATGTTACCCATTCAGGTGATATCATGATGTTTTACCGTAATTATAAATCTTTGCTTTAATAATGTTCAAATACGCTGTTTTACTTTTATCTTTAAGTTACATTATGCTCAATATGTCTAGTTCAATTGACTATATATTTAAAAAAGATTGACTATTATAATGGCCATTGAACACTAGTTGATTATGGTAAATTGCCAAGGATAAAATATGATAAATTGCCTGAAATATAAAAGGTCTGCCCCACTCTTTTTATCAACGGAGCATTAACGACATTTTCCGAAGGATATCTATAGAATTTATTTTGATTCACGTGGGTTACTGATTATTTACATGGACTATTATCTATAATTTAAAATTGAAACATATTATGGAAAAATCTAAAGTTATTTTGACTCTGACCTTTTCACCCACCATTTATATTTGGATGGACATAATGTCACTTTATATTATGTTTAACTATTTATCTCTTTGTTTGTTTTTTTCATAGGTTATGAGGGTATACAACGTAGTGTTGCCACACGTGACACAGAAGACAAGTTTGTTCCTTCAGTCAGAACGTCAGTTTACCTTTTTTCTCACCAGATGGGCCCAATATACTTTTTAACCTTGCGAAAAATCAAGACTAGATGACATCATACAACAACTCAACTTCCTGAATGACGAAGGTCAAACGATAGTTCCAGATGGTAAAGGGACAAACGGGCCTGACCTGTGCTGTCGATGGTAGACTGGACATTGCAGAATCAAATTAATCAGACTCCTGCCTTGTCGATACACTCGGTACTTTTATAGCAAACTATTTACAATGATATAATGGACAAACGGTTTATAATAGTACTTTTTATTGCTAAACTTCCATTTTACAAATTGGAAATGCATAAGTACAAGGAATATACTACTTAAATACCACTACCAGTAATTATGCTGTATTAGTAAAAATACCAGTATTGTACCAGTACTTTTATTTTGGAAGTACTTATGTACCAGTACATTTATATTTCACCATATTATGTTTTTTTTCTTTTTAATCGTAGCAGGTAAGGCTTTTTCATATTTCAAAATATTTTCATTTTTTTAGGACATGCGCGGTGTTAGGTTGATGTGGGATTTGCACATCTAAAGATTAAATTCCGTAGGCATGATGTAGAAAAATTACAATAGCTAGCCCTATATCATTGATTTCTTCTATAATTAAATTAAACTTAGGTTAGGATGGTCTTAATTTTTTATTATTTTATAGAGTATATCTAAACCAAATCTAGTAAAACATTTTAACAAAAGCCAATCCTTCTATAATTAAATTAAACTTACATGTTAGGATGGTCTTTATTTTTATTATCTTACAAACTGACAATAACAGTATGTGAAATTCAGTCACGTGTCAATGTTTACAGAGCTGTTCAAGTTGTTCCATTCTTTTAACTAAAATATTTTTAAATGTGCAAAAACAATATTTAATATTGTTGATTTATAGAGGCATATTAGGAAATAAGTTTGTAACAGTTGTCATTACGGATATTTATCGTTTTCTTTTGATAGAAAATTCCAGCACATTAGGTTCCAGTCAGACACATTAGGTGCGGTGATGGCCAAAATGACACCCAAAAGCGAGAAACAATTGATACAAGTCTCGAAAGAACCAGGATTCCAGTTCAGTTCAGGTGTCCGTCCATAAGTTATTACGCTTGGGGGTGTCAGAAGAGCGCACTAGATATTTGGTGCGAAGCGTAAGAGCGTTTGTTAGTCAAGACAATCAGTCTTGTTATCAGTGATCTAGGTGCATTTTTATGACAGTTTAGTGCAAATACATATTTCAAACTTTTTGTTTCTATGTTCATCATACGGCATTATTGATTTTTTAGCAATTTTCTACAGCTGTTATGTTCTAAGAAATAACAAAGAAACGTATAATTTTGAAATTATCTATTTGTTTATTATTTTTTATAGTCGTAAAAATATTAAATGTCACGATACGTATAATTATATACTATTGTTTGTTTCTTTCTTTGCTTTGGGTATATACTTGACAATTTGTCTGCTGACTAGATGATTTAACCTTTGCGCCCAGTGCATACAAAAACCCACCAACACATCTGCGATCGTGGTCTGCAATAATTGCTTTTCAGTCAGTTCATATTTTGAAAATTCCTGTAAAGATGATAAATGGTTTCGTCCGGATTGAAGATATTTCGCATGTTAATGATAAAAAATACAAATGATAATTCGTGTATGACACGTTCGTTCGTGTTTAATTACGTTGCTAAGCAATGCTAATAGTCGCAATTAGCGAGAAGTCTCTTATTTACATAACTTTATAACTAATCTATCACCGTTGCTTTTTTCTTTTATTTAAATAATTTGCATGATTATTTTGCAAATAGTAATAGTAAAAAAGGTGTAACATTTAATGATGAAGTACTTGGCATTGTGAAAGTGTTTATTATTCTATATGCTGACGACACTGTTAATTTATCGTGGTCAGCAAACGATTTACAAATTGCTATAAACCTATATAAAAGTTACTGTGACAACTGGAAAGTAACAGTGAACACACCCAACCAAAAGTTGTTGTATTTTTAAAAGGTAGGCTAACGCAGTATAAATTAAAATTATGTATATGAAAATCTAGATGTTGTTGCAGAATTCAAATACCTAGAAATACTATTTAGTAGAAGCGGTTGTTTCTTAAAAGCAAAGACTTATATTGCTAACCAGCAACTTATTGTTTAATTGAATAATAAAAATCTTCAATCACCTTTGAATATGGAAAAAGATTTGTTTGGCAAACTTGTAAAACCAATTTTGCTATACGGTTGCGAATGCTTTGGATATGATAATAACAGTATAATTGAAAAGGTACAATTGAAATATCTTAACATATATTAGGCCTTAAATCTAGTATACCAAATTGTATTGTGTACGGCGAATGTGATGTTTAACCTTTTTCTATTGATATTGATTGTGGAATGATTATTTTTTGGTCTTATCTAGTTGTACCTAATGAATTAAAACAAGCTAGCACATTTTAAATAAACGTTTTATTTAAAAATAGTTTTCACTGTTTTATTCAGAAAGAAAATTACTACAAAAATAAAATAAAAACCAATTTTCGAACAAAATGTCATTAAGACCGTTTTTTTTTCGCGTCGTGCGTCAATATATTATTATTTATAATAGTTTATTTTCATTTTAGTACCAACGAAAGAGATTATTATACACCATTTATAACAATGTTGTTTTTTAAGAAAAAACAAAACAAAAATAAAACAACCTATCAAACTCCAACCGATACTTCAATAACCCCTATGAATATCATACAATGGCAAAATATCAATGTGATCAGTTTTAAAAAAATATTGTCAATTATAATTTTTGTCAGTTATATTAAATTGTATTGATATACTTGAATGGTTAAAATGCATTTAACTTAATTGTTATATGATATTTTTTTAATTTGAATCCTTATATAAAGGACAAATGTTGTTATTTTTTTAGTATTCGGCGCAGTCAAAATTAAGTCTTAAAATTTGGAATTCCTTTCAAAGCATTGAAAACATAAAAAATACATGACAATGTTAGGTTTAATTGAACATGTGTATTTCTAGTAAAGAAAAGCTAATTCTTAAAATAAATGTAACAACTAAATTCGGAATTTTCTTTGTATTTCTTGTTTTGTCGGTAAAATTTTATAGGGAGGCGAGAAATACATTTTATCCGTCTTATATTTGTCTATTTTACACCCAAACTATCACTACCCGACAAATCCACATTTCACCGAAACAATGCACGTGTTTATCTAAAATATGTTTAATTCAACTTTACTGTTTAAAAATCATTTTTTAGTAAAATATGGTTTTAAATCAATGACATTTATTTTGAAAGAAATTTGAATACAAATCTGAAAAGCTTTAGATCGATCGTACACCCGATATTGTCACTCGTATTAAATAATGCAGATGTAAGTGTGTCCTTGATCGAACTACCACCTACATTTTTACTAACAAAAGCGTATATTTTTTAAAAAAAAAAGAAAAACGTTTTTCCCCGTTAAAGATACATATCTAAACATTAAATTTGGCAACAATGTAAAACAATTTCAAACAATTTTAAGTGATTTATGATTATTTACCGGCGTACGTTTAGATTTTTTTTAACAATTTTACCAACGTATAAAATGATTTGTCCTTAGCTTTCATACAAATTTAGAAATTTAATACCGATGTTCAAAATATATTAATTTGAAGTAAGTTAAATTAAATATCATTATTTGGTTATAGAAACTTAAAAAAGGACCTATAAAGAACATAATAAGGCAACTTGTCATTCAAAATGCAAACGAAAAATTACTAAAAAAGTGACTTTGAAAGGGGCATTTTCGATACGGCATCAAAAGAATAGGGCATTTCATAAAATCTCGATATAGAAACGCAAACATTACTAAATTTTATGCTTTTATAAGATTAAATACTTTTTTTTCATAAGACAAGCAAATGTTTCCTCTTCATATTTGAGTGAATATTGGAATCATGAAATTTTATATCATGTTCAAATTTAATACATGAAATGTTTCAATATGGATGAAGTATGCAATTTGTGAATAAATCAATAATATTCTCGATAATTAAACAAAATATCTTAATGATTATTTAAGTTTCAAAAAGTTTATTGGTGCTTGTTTGTTCTAGTCTTTTTCACACGTTTTTAACTTTAAATACTGCGTTTATTTCGGTACCATCAAATCATTTTCTGTTTTTAATTTCTTTTATAAAGATATGATATTGTAACACTGTTTATGCTCTTAAAAGTGAATAAACGAACTTGAATTACAATGACAGTCTATCAAGACTACTCAGTAAGCCAACTGTCTATTGCCCTTCGCATGCGTGTGAAAATATTACATTATCTGGGTAATAAAAAGCATAGGACCATGTCGTTAAAAAGATAATACATTTTAGTAAACTATGGATGCAATATTGTCTTAATAGCGAGCTCAAGAGCAGAACCGAAGGGCATTATCGTAAAGCTAATGTCTTCAAAAGTGATGAAATCTTTTACCGGAAGTACACCAAAAGTATGGGTAATAAGTGTTTCTGCTCTTCATGGGAGATTACTCTCCCCGGTCCTATCATTTTGAAGCACACCAGGAATTAGTGCATTCAGATTCCTCGCACTATTATTAAAACATCAAGCCAGCACATCATGTTTCCTAACTCATTATGGTTCATGTCCAAAACTGACAATTTGAACACCTTGTCTTTTGCCGTCAATCCTTCTTCATAGCGTCGTGAAAGTATTTTTTTCCAAAAGTGTATTCTTAAGGGTACATGATCTTTTGATAAATACAATCATAAAATACGATATATTGGACTGATTCAAGTACATTGTTCTAGAATATAGAATGTTTTTGTTTTTTCCCAGCTTATCCGGGGGTACAAACAAAACTTTTCAGTTAAAGACTCGCAGAAAAGCGCAACAGGTTGACTAATCTATTGTGAACGGTAAGGCACCGTGAAACTATAACGCTAAAAGTGTGTTTGTACCGGGGGATTTGCTTTGAAAAACACACATTTTCCGAGTTCCAGATTACAACTATGTTTTGTAAATAACAGTGAAATAATGACCTATACATGCAATTTCTTCATAAAATAGGATATTAGAAACAGATAAAAAGGTCGTCGTGAGGTTTTACCTTATTCAGATTAATTATATACCGGTATCTAAAATGGTTCTAGACAAACATCATCAAAGGCCAGGCCTGCAGGGCTTTAGTTTGTCCGCCTCTAGACTATACGCCAATTAAGAATATCAAATAAAAAGAAAGAATTGTTTCATTATATCTATAAATAATATATGCAATGTCATTTGTTTTCATTGGCGACGCTATGTTCAAATGAAATTGGAGGATAATCCGCGAGGTATTCCAAAAACATTTCAATTCCTACTTTCCGACCAAGATGTCTCGATTAAAAACAGCAATGGTGCATGTAAATACAAAATGACGCTATTAAGCGAAAAGAAAAAAGTAAAATAAAAACTGAACGGAATAACGTCGACTGGGTACAGTTGCCAACACTAAAAATCGGCAAAAAAAGAAGCTTGAAATAAATAGAAAGTTGTTTGTTTTGTATGCACAATCAAATCATATTTCACTCGTGAACACCAGAGTGCATCGTAAGATACCCACGGTTGATTAGCATGTAACATAATAAATGTTTATGGTTCGGCCGTGGGTATCAGACGATGACGAGTGTAGTCTTTATAAACTAGATATTTCGGGAGGTAAGACTCAAACGTCTGGATCATTCTTAAAGTTTTTGTCACGTTTAAAGTCTACCGTACATAGATGAAATGGTTAAACGCACTTCTTGACTTTGAGTTTGTTTCTTTGACTTTGACAAAGGTCCACGGGCTGTGCCTACCCTCAGCATATGATTTTCCTAATAGCATAATTTAAACTTTCAAAATGTCAAAAAATAAAAACGCCTGTTAATGTTATAGATGTTCACACGTCGACAGAAGACACGTTATTTGTAGTTCAGATGACGAAGAGATTAATATTAAACTTGGTTTCAACACTTATTCCACATAGACCACTTTTATGTTGTGTTTTCAGGGGAGTATTTGTTACACTAAAGCTACTGTCTGAAATACATGTATATGACCCTTTTATAGAAAAGAAGTGGATTCATATGTATCTTTTGCCTTTAGATAACTATAGCCAATGATAATTTTTTTTAGTTGTGCGAAAAGTAAACTAACCAGTTACCTTAGACACTGCCAAGATTGTAATCTTTTTAAACGTAAGTGGAAATAAACTTGCAAGAGTGAAAACTACGTTTTAGACATTTAACAACAATATGCAGAAAACTCCTAAACTCCTCAGAAATAGAAAATCAAGGCATTTATGAAAATATAAAACCATGTTTTAAAAAGCATAATGAAATAACAGTAGATGTAAAGCTTTCAACATGTTGGAATTAATAATCTGCTAAAAAAATCCTGTGATGATCTATCGAGGAGGACTGTTTCATGACGTTCACGTCAAAACTAACAACAATGCTGTTGACCCAAATAGTAGAAACGTTTATAGTTCTTATGTTTTATAGCTTTGCTTTTCCAAAAGAAAGATGGTAAATGAAGATAAGATTTGTTAGTTGATAATTCCCGTCAAGAAATAATTTTCTTTTTAATTCGTATCACCAGCTCGAGGGGTGAAAGCGAAAGAGGTCTAAGTGACATTTTTTCAGAAAATCACTTTTTTACATAAATGTGTTTGAAATCTGTATACATCTTCTGTGAAAATCTTGAACACAACACATTAATTTTTATCTATATTTAAAAAATACGAAAAAGACTAAGTGAAATATGAAAAACAGTCAATGCGAAAAAGGTCTAAGTGAATATTAGGCTATATAGACAACGCCTTGTCTGTTCTAGAAATAATCAAAATTACCTACTCTATATTGGTTTTCAAGTGATTAAAATAAGAAACTGCTTCACTGTCATACCATTATGATTGGCAGTTTTAAAGGGTTGCGAGAAGGTGTCCTCCTGATAGTGCCCGTCAAGGTGACCTCCTGTTAGTGCCCGTCAGATCCTAAGTGTTTAACGTTAATAAGGGGCAGATTGGTATAAAAATTAATACAAGAAACATAGTAAACAGCAGCAATGCAAGATCAGATTTGGGTTAGCAGAAGGATGTTTTGTTTATATACACATTTTAATAGAACATTTTGAGTTTTTGACAAAAACACAAATTGAGAGAGACTAATAAACGATCATATCTAGAAAAAAATTGTTAATTAAAAAATACATCGTATTTTAAAATGCAAAAGTATGTATCAGTGACAATGATTATGATTATGATTATTTTACTTTTTATAACTACAGTGCATGATGACTAAAATAGTTCATGATCCTGAACTTAGAGTGGTACCCAAAATAAACATTTATAAACAAATAGAAGCATTCCGTAATTTATCTCATGGCACAATTAGTCCAGAATAACACAGAAGTAATGTAAGGCATGCACATACGAGGGGAAGTCAGAAAATATCCGGACTTTTGACTCTTTCTCGAAAACCATTCAACATTTTAAAAAAAAAATCTTTCTACTCTTTTTCAAAATATTCTCGCAGCTATGTCTACGCACTTTTTTGCCATCTTCGTGGGAGCTTTTGTATTCCGCGCTGTGAACCATGACGTAGACCTATGCTTTAGGTACTGTGTAACAGCAGATATCAAAGCCGCCCTGGTCTTATATTTCTTTCCAGCAAGCAATTTTTTCAGTTCTGGAAACAAATAAAAGTCACAGGGGGCGAGGTCTTGGGCTATAAGAGCCTCAGGGTAAAACAACAATTGCCATTTGTAAGAGTTGATAAACCTGCACTGTAGCTGCTGCGATATGGGAGGGGGCATTATCGTGAAGAAGGAGGACATTTTTCTGTTCTAACCTGGGACGCATTTGCTTCAGCTTTTCTCTGAGATTTTTTTTTCAGAATAGTACTTGGCGGTGAAACAGTTTGACCTTTTGGGCATGAAATGAGTAAGTATCATTCCTCGTGAATACTAAAAGGCAACAAGCATGACTTTGCCAGCCGAAGGAGACAGCTTAAACTTTTTAGGAGGTGGGGGAACCAGCTCAATTTCCCACTGCTTTGACTGAGCTTTTGTCTCAGGTTCGGAATAATGAACCCACATCTCATCGCCAGTGATAATGGGGGTTTAAAAAACTTAAATCTCCTTCACGATTAAAACAACTGAAATGTTCATTTGAATTGGTTACTTTGGTTGCCTTTTGATCTGCGGACAGCTGTCTAGGCACCCGCCTGGCACTTATCTTGCTCATGCTTAGGTGTTTGTGTAAAATCTTGTGTGCCAATGCCTTACCGATGCTAAACTTTTTTGCCTACATCCTCCAAAGTTACTCGACGATTTTTGTTGACAAAAGCTTTAAAACATTTGCTACCATTATTGGGGTCACCGCCTCAGCTGGCGCCAGTCCCTAGGCCTGTCACAAACACTTATTCTGCCTTCACGAAACTGAGAAACCCGGTTGAAGAAGGTTGAACTTAATACACATTTATCAGATTAAAACAACTTAAATGTTCATTTGAATTGGTTACTTTGGTTGCCTTTTGATCTGCGGACAGCTGTCTAGGCACCTACCTGGCACTTATCTTGCTCATGCTTAGGTGTTTGTGTAAAATCTTGTGTGCCAATGCCTTACCGATGCTAAACTTTTTGCCTACATCCTCCAAAGTTACTCGACGATTTTTGTTGACAAAAGCTTTAACATTTGCTACCATTGTTGGGGTCACCGCCTCAGCTGGCCGCCCAGTCCTAGGGCCTGTCAGCAAACACTTATGCTGCCTTCACGAAACTGAGAAACCCGGTTGAAGAAGGTTGAACTTAATACACATTTATCAGAAAATCTTTTATAAGCCTCTGAAAGATGTGGCAGGGCTTTTCACCTTTCTGCAACAAG
This sequence comes from Ruditapes philippinarum, assembly GCF_026571515.1. Taxonomy (NCBI): domain Eukaryota; kingdom Metazoa; phylum Mollusca; class Bivalvia; order Venerida; family Veneridae; genus Ruditapes; species Ruditapes philippinarum. Next base: position 196,626 of record NW_026853897.1, read on the forward strand.
AAACTTTATATTACAGAGCATTGTTCCTATTTAAACATATTTATTTTAGCTCGATTGCGAAACAAGTTCTTGCAACTTATATTTTATCACTTTGGAGTCCGCTTCCCCTGGAACCAGCCAGTACTGGTGTCATATGGTTGTGACCCGTGAAAACATGTTGTTCCTCTAACAAAGAGTCCATGATAGACAAAACACCTATCATATATCAGAGGGCAAAATACTGTGTATACACAACTATCATTGAAAATAGCCTGACCACGTTATTGGCGAATGAATGTAGTTTTTTTCACCAATATTATAATGTGTGTACATGTATATATCTGCAATGGAAAGAGAGGAGCATGAAAAGTCCCCGATATTTTCCCTGAGCTCGTTCCCTCGTACTATAGCATCCTAGCCTTCTTAGGCACATCCTTACATTGTTATCAGCACATATCATGAATTACTGCAGATTTGCTTTTAACAATCAGCTAGTTTGGTAAAAGGAAATCAGCCCTAGTCAACTTCATAATGTTCATCTTACACATTTTTTTATGTATGCTGTACAATAACAAATCATTTTTTGTTGCGTTCAGAAAAGAAATATAGAAAACTGGCCCAATGATAAAATGATTTTGAAATTTCTATATTAGAACAATTGTTGGCTTATTTTATGTAATCAACATTAAAAAGGCCCATTTTGCCTCAGAAATGCTTTTATTTTTCTTTCTCAAAAGCTTTTTAATTTTTGATGTACTTTTTTATAGAATCCAAACATTACTCATTGGCCCAACTATCTTTTTCATCTGTAGATTTTGGACAATTATAGGGTACATTGTAGTTTACAATGACTTTGTAATGGAAGTCAAAATACTACTTTGTTTATATTTTTCTACCTTTATAACACATTATTTTATGTTTATCACTACTTTCTTCAGGTTTACATCTTCTAAAATTCTCTAAAAACCATTATTTTATCATTTGACCTTTCTAAAGATGCTTCTGAGGCATAATGTGCCCTTTAAAAGCAAATAAACTAATATTGTATTACATTATTATTTGGTAATATTGTAACATTAATAGGGCCAGTTTTTTTCAGGCATAAAAAATTTGTGCACAAAGGATCCTATATTTTAGTGATATTTTATTTAATAAAAGTTGGAACCTTGATGTTGTGACAATGTTGGGCCACGTGAAAGGTGATATTGGTGCCAATGGTGCAGCCGTTAAGAATCACATGAACTGTTTGTCTGATTTTGACAGGTGTAGGTGTTTAGAGTCCATATACTTGGCACACGCCTTTTTTTTGACATAATTTTGTAATTATAAAGATCTATATAATGCTACAATAGTTTAAGTTTTAATATTAAAAAATATGTTAGCCATGACATATAATAGATCTTTAAATATTTAAAGATTGGATGGATTATTTCATACAGAATGTATATTTAAATATTACAAAGAATGTACAACTCACTAAAACCTATTAAAGCTCAAAAGCTAATTGTCTATAGACTTACAATGTTAATTTATATCAAAATAGTGGGCGTAGCTGCCTTTAATATGGAATGTTAAATTAAATGAGGTAACAGCAATACATTAACAATAAAATTAATAGAATGTCATTTAAGTATAAGTAATATCCTTTGTGCAACTGTTAAGTAGTAACAAACTCATTGTATTGCATGAAAATAAAGAAGATGAAGCACTATATAATAATGTAGCAACCCCATGGATATCAAATTGTCAAACTCTTATAATGATGGTCAGTTAAAGAAAATTTAAATACTAGTTTAGTGCTTTTTTATAACAATGCCACAGGAAATGCTTGTTCAGAAAGCAAATGTAAACCATGGGCCCCTCAAAAACTGGCATTGATTGCCTAATTTTCCTATCTAACATGTGATACAGGGTGTTGTTTCTTGACAGCTCACAATAAGCTGCATATCACATTCTATAGTTCATTTTGTCAAATGATTATCATATTTTATTTTATCACTGTCATTAAGCATCATCCTCATTAACGCTTTACCTCATATATACGCGAAACAACGCACTTTCGACCCCCCCCCCTTTTTTTTAGGCCTCAAAGAGTGAAAAAATGTCCTATTTGGGCCCCAAACACATATTTTCGTTTGAGAAATGTTGCTAAAAAAAGCACTTTTTCGGCGCCGCCCCCCATCCAAAAGATACATCAGGGGGTTGCCAGAAGGGGGATGTGCCCCCTTCTGTTAGGGGGGTTTGAAGGGGGCGGAGTCCCCCTCATCGCCAAGAAAATTTTGGACTTGTGAGAGGCTAAAAATGACCCCAGGTCGATCACAATCCCTTGAGAAGTTGCAGCACTTTGAAATAAATTTTGATGGAAAAAATCGAGGCAAAATAGTGATTTTTGGCAATTTTGAGATGCCCCCTCGTAGCCATGGTAACAGGAAATTTAAGACTGAGTATGTCGTTACAAAGGCAATGGTCCAGTCAACATTTGTGCCAAGTTTGATTAGTATTGTAGCATTTTTCATAGTTTCATAGCAGTTTGAACTTGTAACAGGAGGCTTTTCAGTGAAAACGGCCATTTTTCACAATATGCTCATGGGGGAAAGGGTTAACAGAGTTGAAAATAGTTTGTAACAGCTGTAACTGCCACTTATATTTTGTACTTGTGATGTATCTTAAAGCTGTTATACCAATTGCAGTGATTGGTGTTGTATGAATTTAGTGTAACTAGAGGTAACTGTAAATCACTGTAGCAGTCATTGTGAAAGTAGCTGTTGTAGTAATGGTAACGTTTGTGATGAAGTGATAGCTGTTACAGTTACATAATTATAATATCTGTCATATTTTGCTGTTCAGATTGGAATATTCGTCCCTACGGGACCCGCCCATGGGTGTGTTCCAGAAGGACAGATATTCTGATCCTTCAACCGAAAACATGTGCCAGTTATTTTTTCTTGCATAATCTACCATATTCAATCATATTTTAAATACTTTATCTTAATAAAACAACTTTCCATGGAAATTAATGTCATTACACCCGTAACTAATTTCTTATAACTGCGTATGAAATTTCAACTTCATTCCATTCGGCAAAGTCATATCATCCTTAGAATGCCATTGTATAGCATGTGACTCATCTGGCACCCACCATAATAGATAAAATTTCAGGAATGGGTAAAATAGTGGTCTTAGTAGTCACTTTCACTATCATTGCTACAGAATCTTCAGTTAATACTACTACTATGTGATATCATAGTAAACTGAAGATACTGTAGCTAAGTAAAGGAAGCTATGTGGTTGACTATTAGCTGAAGATACTGTAGCAGCAATAGTGATGTAGTGGAAATAATTGATAATTTAGTGGTTGTAGTACTATAGCAGAGATAGTGATACAAAATGTAAGTATTAAAAGTGTAATCAAAGAAGTATATTTCATGTAGTTTGCTGTTGATACTGTAGCAGTTATATTGATAGTATTGAGAGACTAGTTGAAATGTTAGCTGTGAATACTTCAGCATTGATAGTCACCTGGACACTGTAAAGGTTACATGGCAACTTTCCAGCGTAAAATGGTAAAGGAAGACCATCATGCACTATTTCAGGCACATTTGGGACACCTAAGTAGAACCACCATCCTAGTTGTATACTTTCTCAAATGAAATAATATAAAGTTCATTATGTAATTTGAACCCACAGTTGTGAGGTTGAAGTGTTTTGAAGCTGGCCATCTTAACCAATTTACTATGGGATACCCTAGAAGTGATAATAATAGTAGTGTTACTACTTGTACTTACTACTAGTGTTGATACTTGTGTTAGCTGTTGATACTTTAGCAATGACAGTTATTGTATAACAGTGATTTCTTTCAGTTATGATTGTGGAATTGTTAGCTGGAATTGTTGCAGTGACAGTGATTGTAGAGTTGGACTTGTGGAATTGTTAGCTGTTGATACTATAGCAGTGACAGTAATTGTAGAGTTTGACTTGTGGAATTGTTAGCTGTCGATACTGTTGCAGTGGCAGTGATTGTAGAGTTGGGCTTGTGGCATTGTTGCATGTTGATACTGTAGCAGTGGCAGTGATTGTAGAGTTGGACTTGTGGCATTGTTAGCTGTTAATTATGTAGCAGTAATAGTGATTGTAGAGTTGGAATTGTGGCATTGTTAGCTGTTGATAATGTAGCAGTGGCAGTGATTGTAGAGTTGGAATTGTGGCATTGTTAGCTGTTGATAATGTAGCAGTGGCAGTGATTGTAGAGTTTGACTTGTGGAATTGATAGCTGTTGATACTGTAGCAGTGGCAGTGATTGTAGACTTGGACTTGTGGCATTGTTGCATGTTGATACTGTAGCAGTGACAGTGATTGTAGAGTTGAACTTGTGGAATTGTTGCATGTTGATACTGTAGCAGTGACAGTGATTGTAGAGTTGGACTTGTGGCATTGTTGCATGTTGATACTGTAGCAGTGACAGTGATTGTAGATTTGAACTTGTGGAATTGTTGCATGTTGATACTATAGCAGTGACAGTGATTGTAGAGTTGAACTTGTGGAATTGTTGCATCTTGATACTGTAGCAGTGACAGTGATTGTAGAGTTGAACTTGTGGAATTGTTGCATCTTGATACTGTATCAGTGACAGTGATTGTAGAGTTGTACTTGTGGAATTGTTAGCTGTTGATACTGTATCAGTGACAGTGATTGTAGAGTTGAACTTATGGAATTGTTAGCTGTTGATACTGTAGCAGTGGCAGTGATTGTAGTGATGGACTTGTGGAAAAGTTGCATGTTGATACTGAAACAGTGACAATGATTGTAGAGTTGGACTTGTGGAATGGTAAGCTGTTGACACTGTAGCAGTGACAGTGATTGTAGAGTTGGACTTGTGGAATTGTAAGCTGTTGACACTGTAGCAGTGACAGTGATTGTAGAGTTGGTCTTGTGGAATTGTTAGATGTTGATACTGAAGCAGGGACAATGATTGCAGAGTTGGACTTGTGGAATTGTAAGCTATTGATACTGTAGCAGTGACAGTGATTGTAGAGTTGAACTTGTGGAATTGTTAGCTGTTGATACTGTAGCAGTGGCAGTGATTGTAGAGTTGGACTTGTGGAATAGTTTGCATGTTGATACTGAAGCAGTGACCATGATTGTAGAGTTGGACTTGTGGAATTGTTAGCTGTTGATACTGTAGCAGTGGCAGTGATTGAAGAGTTGAACTTGCGGAATAGTTTGCATGTTTGATACTGAAGCAGTGACAATGATTGTAGAGTTGGACTTGTGCAATTGTAAGCTGTTTGATACTATAGCAGTGACAGTGATTGTAGAGTTGGACTTGTGCAATAGTTAGCTGTTGATACTGTAGCAGTGGCAGTGACTGTAAAGTTGAACTTGTGGAATTGTTGCATGTTGATACTGTAGCAGTGACAGTGATTGTAGAGTTGAACTTGTGGAATTGTTAGCTGTTGATACAGTAGCAGTGGCAGTGGTTGTAGAGTTTGGAACCCTTTCGGAAAAGTTTCAGTTTATCTGAAGGGAGTGAAATGATTGAAGAGTTGGATTTGGAATTTTTTGCATGTTGAAAACTATAGCAGTGACATGATTTTTTGAAATTAACTTGTGGAATTTTTCATGTTATCGTAGAGTGAAAAGTGATTGAGAGGTTTAACTTGTGGGAAATTTAAGCTGTTGTACTGGGAGGGATGGCAGTGATTGAGATTTACCCCGCGGGTTAGGGTTTCATGTTTATACTGAAACAGTTTATAAAAAATTGTAAAAGTTGTCCCTTTTTGAATTTTTGCATGTTTATACTATTGCAGTGAAAAGTAATTGAATTTGGAAATTTTGGGAAATTTTTTTAGCTGTCGATACTGTTTCAGTGGCAGGGATTGTTTAAATTTGGGCTTTTTTGGGATTTTTGCATGTTGATACTGTAGCAGTGGCAGTGATTGTAGAGTTGGACTTGTGGCATTGAAAGCTGTTGATACTGTAGCAGTGACAGTGATTGTAGAGTTGGACTTGTGGCATTGTTAGCTGTTAATTATGTAGCAGTAATAGTGATTGTAGAGTTGGAATTGTGGCATTGTTAGCTGTTGATAATGTAGCAGTGGCAGTGATTGTAGAGTTGGACTTGTGGAATTGTTAGCTGTTGATACTGTAGCAGTGGCAGTGATTGTAGAGTTGGACTTGTGGCATTGTTGCATGTTGATACTGTAGCAGTGACAGTGATTGTAGAGTTGAACTTGTGGAATTGTTGCATGTTGATACTGTAGCAGTGACAGTGATTGTAGAGTTGGACTTGTGGAATTGTTGCATGTTGATACTATAGCAGTGACAGTGATTGTAGAGTTGAACTTGTGGAATTGTTGCATCTTGATACTGTATCAGTGACAGTGATTGTAGAGTTCGACTTGTGGAATTGTTAGCTGTTGATACTGTATCAGTGACAGTGATTGTAGAGTTGAACTTGTGAAATTGTTAGCTGTTGATACTGTAGCAGTGGCAGTGATTGTAGTGATGGACTTGTTGAATAGTTGCATGTTGATACTGAAGCAGTGACAATGATTGTAGAGTTGGACTTGTGGAATTGTAAGCTGTTGATACTGTAGCAGTGACAGTGATTGTAGAGTTGGACTTGTGGAATTGTTAGCTGTTGATACTGAAGCAGTGACAATGATTGTAGAGTTGGACTTGTGGAATTGTAAGCTGTTGATACTGTAGCAGTTGCAGTGATTGTAGAGTTGAACTTGTGGAATTGTTAGCTGTTGATACTGTAGCAGTGCAGTGATTGTAGAGTTGGACTTGTGAATAGTTGCATGTTGATACTGAAGCAGTGACCATGATTGTAGAGTTGACTTGTGGAATTGTTAGCTGTTGATACTGTAGCAGTGGCAGTGATTGTAGAGTTGAACTTGTGCAATTGTAAGCTGTTGATACAGTAGCAGTGACAGTGATTGTAGAGTTGGACTTGTGCAATTGTTAGCTGTTGATACTGTAGCAGTGGCAGTGACTGTAAAGTTGAACTTGTGAATTGTTGCATGTTGATACTGTAGCAGTGACAGTGACTGTAGAGTTGGACTTGTGCAATTGTTAGCTGTTTGATACTGTAGCAGTGGCAGTGATTGTAGAGTTGGACATGTGGAATAGTTGCATGTTGATACAGTTGCAGTGACAGTTATTGTTATTTGGTTTTACATTAGAATTGAAGAAATAATTCTTTCCAGTATCTGTTTTAGTAATTATCTTATGGTAATCAACTAAAACTTCTGTTTATGATCACAATTACACAAAAAATCCATTATTTTAGAAACTGAATGCAATGATAAATATGTAGAAACCTAAATTAGTCTTAGAATCTTATAAACTTTAATATTATTTTCCTTTAAGATGAAAGTATCTGATTTAAATATGGTCTAATGTCACTTATTTATCAGGCAAGTTTTAAATGACCATTTACTGCGAAAAAGGTTCAAGTGAATTTTTTTTTTTAATTTATATTATTTTCTTTCCAATTCTATATTCAGAATAGTAAGTAATGATTGAATTTATTCTGTATTGAGCATTTCTGTCTAAATAGGGTGTTTATTTCCTGTTTTCCGTCACTTAGACTTTTTTCGCATTTACCAAATTTGTGACATTTTGACAAATATTGAGTGCGAAAAAAGTCTAAGTACATTTTTACAAATATAATCTTTTTCTTTCATTTTTTTTTCAAGTAATTTTTTTAAATGTACAATATAACTGATTTTCATTTTAGAGTACACAAATGATAATTATATATATAACCTGGAAAAAAACAGGACAGATTTTTGTCTCTCCTGAAAAATTTACAGATATGCACTTAGACTTCTTTCGCTTTCACCCCTCGAGCTACTTAATGCTAGTATTTCCAATGAAATTGAAAACACGATGAAATGTCATTCATGTGCAGTATAAGTTACTTATATGATATGCCATGCTCTTGTGACACAATAACTACATATTCTACACAATAAAATTTGGAACATAGGATAACAACAATACAAAATATCAAAAGTGACTAGCAAGTTATGGTTCAGTGAAAACACAAGTAGGGTACAGATCATTATAATTGTTTTAGCAAGTCGGGTACAGTTATCAGAATGTTCGCCTCTATTATTTGCTATGTTTTATTAATATTCAGAGATATCTACACATGTGTTTGTACGGTAACAGGACGTTAAGACAATAAAGTTAAGATTTAGATATGAGTTATAGTGAAGTAAAACATTTATAGGCATAAATTTGCTTGTGAAAAATTTACAGATATGCACTTAGACTTCTTTCGCTTTCACCCCTCGAGCTACTTAATGCTAGTATTTCCAATGAAAGTGAAAACACGATGAAATGTCATTCATGTGCAGTATAAGTTACTTATATGATATGCCATGCTCTTGTGACACAATAACTACATATTCTACACAATAAAATTTGGAACATAGGATAACAACAATACAAAATATCAAAAGTGACTAGCAAGTTATGGTTCAGTGAAAACACAAGTAGGGTACAGATCATTATAATTGTTTTAGCAAGTCGGGTACAGTTATCAGAATGTTCGCCTCTATTATTTGCTATGTTTTATTAATATTCAGAGATATCTACACATGTGTTTGTACGGTAACAGGACGTTAAGACAATAAAGTTAAGATTTAGATATGAGTTATAGTGAAGTAAAACATTTATAGGCATAAATTTGCTTGTTAATCTGTATCTGTTGACATTAACAAAACATGAAGCTAAGAGCACAGCGTTTTCACAGGACATTTCCCTATAGTAATGCGGAATAAGCTGAACAATTAACTAAAGTATTAACTATGTAACAAGGTAGAAAGGAATAGTAATTCTTAGACTTCATATCCAGAAAATGCACAAGAAATGCATAATTTCTTCCCCATTAAAATCTTTAAACTTCTCCAGTGAACTTCAATAGTGACCCTAATTCATTTCTGAATACCTTTTACCTTTTATCCCGTTTATTACTCCGAGATATGACATTTAGAATTTTGCTGACAATTAGCTGAAGCGATTACCATATAATTGTCGTTAATGTTAGAATAACCATAATTTACGTACAAAATAATATTCTAGTGAAGTCATTTGGAGTTCATACATGGATAAGTTTTCTTTCCAATGTTTCCAACAGGTCTATTGAACTACGCAGCATATATTTAAAACACATGAATTCATATTGAAACTATGGTTAGAGTCAAACACCATATGACATTGTGCCAGCAATAAATTTAACTTACAGAAATGCCTTTTTGCATAGTAAAGTTTAAAATTGAAACACAATCAAGACAAAGTGTAAAATTATTTTGATTTTTACTTTTCCACTCAAATTTACACTTTGGTGGGCATAATGTCGTTAAAAGCAAAACATTGATCTTGCAAATATGTGCGCCGTGTTAAAAAAAATAACCATTGTGCATGTGATCATGTGTTTGAGATATAATGCAATCTGAGACGTAATCATCAGCCACTGCTAAAGCAAATAACATGACAATATATAAGTTGGATATCTGCCTCGTACACGCTCTCGGTGTCATATAAAATTCGTGACTAGGTCATTCTTAAACAGAAATACTCTTGTACGAGGGTTGTTCAAAAAGTAATAGGACTGCAGCTGTACTGCTCACATTTTTTATTTTACGTTCACAATTTTACAAGAGACAAATATTGGAACATGTTCTCTATATACAGTGAAAAAAATCAATACAAAATGTTTACAAATAACATTTCTGTGAAATTTTCAAATGACAAGGGGTAACAAACCCGGCGCACGCCAACAATACAATAAATGACGTTCTTGACGTCGTAAAATAAATACAAATTATAACGAGCGTCATTCTTTCTGAAAGTATTGTCGCAAGCGCTCTACGTGTCTGAATCATAAAACTATGTCCAGGCTTCATATGTGGAGACGAAGCGAGGAAGAAAGCGATCACATCTCAAACAAAAAAATAATATTTAAAAAATGCCCGATAGCCGGCCATTCTCCGCTTTTTTCATATATTTTGAGTAATCTTAAAACTCAACAGGCATGAACTTAAGGCAAATGTGATTTATATTATTCACTTACATATGTTATCGTACGTTGTAAAGAATATTATTATAGACAGTAAAATAACAATGTGTAGTAATTGAAAAGCATGTTTTTCTTCTAAGCACAGTCATCAGTTATTTAAACAAAATTGCGAAATAATATTGATACTTTTTACGGTAACCGTTAATCATTATTATATTAATGTATTGATAACACGTATATCTAGTTAAATACGATAAATTAGTCCTTTGGAAATACCACAAGCACAACAATAAAGTCGTGATGAACGATCTTTAAGGATCGGAAATATAACATCTCTGATTGAATGTACGGGGCGACTTTTTACAGCCTCCACATGGCACAAACAACGCTGATGTGGCGATAAAATAGAGAAAATAAGAATCCCTAAAGAAAGCCCAACACGGCAAAATTGAAAATGTTGCAGGCTCGGTTTGATTGAGCCTGTTCATGGACGGTATTGTAAATTGCAAACTACCGTCCACGCCCCCTAGCACCGGCTTAAGCAGAATTCAACATTTAAACATGAAATGGTAAAATTTTGAATTTAGAAACATCTGCAGATGTGTTCATACGGCGGTTTTCATGGAACCTTCAATGTGACAAGACTCTTAATCCTATTACTTTTTAAACAACCCTCGTATCCAATATCTCTTGAAATAACTTAAGAATGTTTTGTACCACTCATCTACATTATGTTGAACTAGATCGGGGACACTGAAAAAACAGTCAGTACTATATTCCTGTTAGATAAAAGATATTTTTATCATTCCACGTGATTATGTCACTATAGACAAAGAAGAAGAAAAAACACCGGTGTTAAACTGCTTATAAACACTGGTTAGGGACTACTTGTACATTGTATATGCGGCTGTTATTTTTTCGCCCTCGAATATATGGTTTCAGATAATTACGCCCATTATCTACACAAAAGAATGTGAGTATGTATAAAATTACAAATATAATTTCATTATTCTCACAAAGCTTCGTATATGTGTGAATTGATACAATCTAGGACTGCATTCTGTAAACATAGCTTTGCTTTGTTGACATTTGTAAATACATTTTCAGTTTCATAGATCACGTGTACGTTGTTAGATATCGAGCTTGTAGTGTAAATAATAATTTGCAGGTCAGGTTTGTACAAATTTTTTAATGCAATCTGAAGTCAGCAAAATTGAAGTCTCTTATTGTCCAAACATTTATGGCCTGAAGTATGTCCGTAAAGATTAACAAGGAAGATCAGCGATTTTAGCCGCCTATAACGGCACCACACAGATGAAAGATTATGACGGTCCCTTTTAGGAAAATTTGACAAAAACTTTTCCACATTTGCTTTGTATAGGATAAAAAGCTATGCAAACATGATTTTGACAGTGACGTTTTCTAAGAAAAAACCAAGCCTATAATATAAATGTTTTTATTCTAATTTGATAAAATTGAATAACAAAATTTCAGATCCATCCATTGCACACTTCAAATTATTTCATGTCAATGATGATTGTTCGTCTTAGCATCTCATATTCTATGTGAAAAACAACAACGATACAATTATCATACGTGACATGACTGTGCTTGGCTGATCTAATTAATCTACATTGTATGTAATTTAAGATTTGATGAACGACAAGATTACTTTTTAGAACCTATTCTAAATATTTTAATTAAGATATTCCAATAAATCTGAAAATTATTAATACAAAATATATACAAACAGAAAGAAACAGTATAACTAGGATATGTTTATTAATCAAAACCTGTAACGTATTAACTTGCTCCTTATCTATGAAAAATAGCATGCCCCATCTTGACGAGACTTCCAGCCAGTTAACTAATAGGATATCTTGCCATGTGGAGCCACAATTAATATTGTCGTTCTTGAGAATACCAGTTAGGCTACAGCTGAATAAATTTTGCACGACACTACAAAACATAAGATTGTTTAGATTTTTTAAATATGTATATTTTTCCAAATTAACTACTTTCTTTTCTATTTTACTAGAATAAATACAAACTACAAATTTCTGTATTCATTACAAAAATAAATAGAACCAGTACAAGCGTTATATTTGAAAACATGTTCATGATCTGAAAATAGCTCGAACCTACGATCCTTCGGTTGGGCGGCAGTCAACCTAGCCATAGGGTTACCGCTAGAGTTTTGATGTATTTACCTTAGAAGTTTGATTATTGTAAATGCGTGTTTTAATTAAGCTTTAATTGCCGTTCTTAATGAATAAATACCCTTATTTTGTATCATATTAACTGACTTACAATTATACTAATCAATTCTTGCTAAGCACCATAATTATGTTTGAGTGTGAATATTTTTTAAGGATTTTAGGATAATTTCATTAACTCCGTGCGAAAGATTTTAACTGTTGTTGACAGTTTTATCAAATAGCAGGACGAATTCAACCCTATAAAAGAGTTTTAAACTGATTTTATGCTAGAGAAGAGAAATAGCCCCCTCTATTAAGTTTTAAGAACATGCAGCGTGTTTTCCAAATTTGTTAAATGGATTTTGTGTTTATAGTTTTAGACTTAATGCCGTGTGTATGACCCCTGACTATCAATGACAGCTTGGCAGCGCCTTCTCATTCTCCAGATCAGGTTTCTGATCGTTCTAACGGTTATGCCTGCCCATTCTTGGACCAATATGGCTCCAAGCACCTGTATGGTTCTAGTTTGCAGCTGTCGAGCTGAAATTCTAACCTGCAGCTAATTCTGAATGTGTTCTATTTAATTTAAGTCAGATGACCAGTCCATGCGCTCAATAGAATTCCTCTCTAGGTAGTCCTGGACCACCCTGGTCATATGGGGACGAGCATTTTAGAATAGGACTGATCGCCGAATGCTTCAGCATACAAACCTAAAGTGGCTGTCTATGACGTTTCGTCTTTTTACCGCCGGATTATCAATGTGCCTCTATTTAGAACAACAAGGTCGGTTCGTCCGTCCCAGCTAATGCCTCCCCACACCATAACTGATCAACCTCCGTAGCGGTCATGCACAGCAATATTTGCAGCCTGAAACCTTTCACATCGTCTTCTCAAGATGCTAGCACGCCTAATTGTGAAGTAAAGGCATAACCTGGACTCATCAGTGAACTGAACGTGTCTCAAGTTTGCATGTCCACCGTGTTGCCCAAACGGACATTTGGGGTTGTCGTTGCGTCAAACCCGGGTTTCGTATGCAAAGCTTTAGGCTCAAAAACCTTCATTGGGAGCCTTTTACTACCCCTGCCCCTGGGAAACACGGGCACCGCAGCAAACAAAAGGGTTTTGAAGAGAAATTTGGGTGCCGAAAAACCTTTAAAGACGTACCTTAAAAGACCAGAAAACCCATCCTAGCTGGAAGTACCCTTTGCCACCTTTCCCCATGCCTCCTGGGGGGTGATCATGTACCGGTTTCGTCTCAACCCCCGGGTATGTCAGAGGGCTATTTTCAAAACATTGCAATTTAGATTTTTTAAAAAATCTTTTTAAAAATTAATCTATAGCAATAAAAATTTTGGGGGCTTTTTGCAAAAGTTTTAAATATATATTATTTAGCCCAATCTAAATTTGAAATATAAACATTACAGATAGTACATACTAATAAAGATAACAAAATAGTCTGAATAACGTTTAAATTATCCCTACCGACTCTATCAGTGATATAAATTGTTTCACTTTCTACCTTAAAATTACCAAAATACCTCTTGAAAGTTCTTTCAGACAGGTGTATAAATTTCTTACCATCTTTATTGTTTCTAATCAGGTCAAAGTTGTTATTAATTTTAAACAAAATGTATTATTTCACAACTTTAAAGCGTTTGCCCCACTCGTATTCTGCAATATAAATAAAACGCTCGGTTGATTGAGCCTGTTCATGAAGTGTGATGGAAATACACCTTACCGTCCACCCCCTTAGCACCGGTGTAAACAGAATGCAGTAGTTAGAAATAATATGTGTATCCAGTCTTTTGTATCAATGTAGCATCTTTTTTTTTCACAGTCCGAACTTTATTATCAAATCACTATTCTGCTAAATTATAGCATCAATGTTTTTCATTTTTTCGAGCCAAAAATGTAAACATATCAAACCAATATAGCAATCTTAAAAGCTTTTAAGTTCTGTCTAAAAGGTTGTTTTGTGTTATTGTGTCGACTACTGTTTTTATTAATGTTAAACCTTTTCAAGACTCCTTTGTCCAAGTTTGTGTACTTGGCCAATTCAATTCAGTATTGTACTTAATAAAGTATACTATAATGACCGCATAAGAATTCTATACATGTGAGTCGTGTGTACCAGCTAATAAGGAATGTATAAAGAGATATAATACGTGTGATACTTACTTTCTGTATTCGCCATCTAGAGCAGACAGAGACGTTTCATTGCTACTATACTCGGGAGGCTGAGGAGGTAGGCAAGAATATAGCGTTGTCCTAAACGTAGATCCACACGAGGTATTGTAACTTAATCCATCTTGTAATACTTAAATTACAGAGGGTTTAAACAATTATAACATTTTGTCAAAAAAAATATTAATTCATGAGAAGGATTGTTATACTAATTAAAAGATGAAACATTGTGCTTTTTTTAATTTTTCAAAATAAATCCTTAACGGTTTTTCATACATACATAAATAAAAACCTAAATAAAGTGTGAACCCTCGAAACCCTCTACTCAATAAAAACTTTTAAACAATTGCTGATCGTTTGAGGAGTCCGTAATAGGATATGAAAAAGAAGCAAACATTCCCTCCACTCCCGATAGCACCGGGTTTAAAGGTGTACTTCATAATTCAAACACTTTCAAGTTTAGAATTTCAATCGTCCCGAAGGGCCCCAAAAATAATAACAACCTGAAGGAATACGGGCAACTTTTTGCACAACTGCCACACAACACTTACACTTTGCTTTGTAAGTTAAGAAACTGGAAAAATTTTGGATCCCTCGAGGCTTTTAATCACTAAAAAATTACACTTCTTTTCAAAAAAAATTTTTCGGGAGCGACTTTTATTTTCTATTTTTATGTAATCAAAACCCTTTTCATATGATTTTTAAATTACTATAAAATTTTTAAAACATCATTAAATGTTTTTATCTAGCCCATGATGTGGAAAAATTTTTTACTCTTTCAACTTTTCCCCAAAAAGGTTTAACGAAATTCACGCAGGGCCCCACAGGAACAAAACAGTTTTTTTTTGAAAGAAAGGGGATTTATTTTTGGTTTTTATTTTTTTAACTTTGCTTTTTGAGATTTTCCTCACTCTTACAGTAAGGTTTTTTTTCAATTTCCGTTTCCCACACAACCCGAAGAAATTCAAGGGGAAGTTAAACGTTAAATAACTTTCATGAGGTCCAATTTTTCAACACAATATATACAACATATTATTTTTAAATTACACTCACTTTAATGGTTAGCCAAACTTGCCGGGGCTGGTCCAATCGTCCAGTAGATTGACCACTTTCAACCAGGATTTCCTTGAATCTTCTTGTTCCTTTCATTGGACACACTTGTTTGGCAGTACAATTGCCCACATTTGGGAGCTTTTCAGCCTAATTGCTACACGAAGAAAAAAAAAGAATGCCAAAGAACGACAAACTAAAATGTTGCATGCTCGCTTTTTTGATGAGTTCTGATTCATGGAGTTACTGGAAAGTGCAATTACTTTTCAACCACCCTAGCATCGGCTTAAGCAGACTTCAACATTTAATTATGTTTATGGTGAAATTGTAAATTTAGAAACATCTGTAGATGTGTTCATATGGCGGTCATCACGGAATATTTAGTGTGACACGTTACGGCACTTGTTAGTGTGAGAATATAAAAGTTATCTCCACGTAGTGTTTGAGAGGACCTAGGTTTGTATGATATGTCATTTATATAAAAATTAACGTATTCATCAAAGTGCAATAATACACTGTACTGACTTCGATCCATCAAAGCGACATAAAAACTTAACATGTTTTTATTGTAGACTTTAAACACAATAGAAACATGACACTTTACTGAAAACAATTTGCCTTTATAGAATGGTCTGAATCTCGCAACTGTTCAGCCCTACAAAAGATACGTTCAAGAAATAATACAAGGAGGGACATCCGAGATCTTCCTCCACCAGGAATGCTGTAATGTCGGCATATAATAATTTTACGCACATAAAAAAGCAAACATGCAAATAATCAAACAATAATCTGACACAGAATAAGTTTATTTTTCAATATTCCATTATGCCAAATGGTCCATGAAGATAAACATTTATGACACATATGGATGATACACTACCTGCAAGTAGAAACCAGTTTCTCTAGAAACTCTTCCGACTTGAGTTCGCCATCAACAAATTGATCAGTAAATATGTCATCCAGGTATTTTTTCTTCCTGCATGAATCCTGATATTTTGAGTTAATATGTTCATATCCGCAACTGCTTTCAATAATTTTTAGTTGTCCGAGTAGAGCAACAAACACTGTAGAAATTTAAATACATGGTATTCATGTTCTTGGACCGCTATGCGTATATTTGTAAAATACATATATTTAACAACATTAAAATCATATATAAACTTGTTTAGAAGTAAATTTAAATTATCTGATAATGTTAACGTTTCACCTTGTTATTTCTCATTTTTTAAATAAAGAAAGAAAACGAGATAATAATCTAGTAAATAAATAGGGTACGTGTCATATGTGTAAATATTAAACGTATCAGATAACATAACATAACAGAGCAATAAAAACGTCATTTTAAAACTGTTCGTACATTTATATTTAAATGTAGTTATTCCGCAAATTTTCGGAACTTAAATATAATAACAAAACAATTTTAAATGCTATTGGGTGACAAAGTCGTGATTCTTAAAGTAAATATATGAGACATAATCTTACCTAAAACATGTAACATTTTCTTAAGAAGATGTATTCCAATGTTATATAATTGAGCCCTATTTCTACACTGAATAGCAATGTAACTGAAAACTTAAGGAACGATCACTGTTTTTATGATCTTTGATAGAAAAAAAATTAGTTTGACCATTTATATATAACACACATTGCAATTACTTCAGCTTATTATCAGAGCTTTATTTAAAAAACTCATTTTCCCACAGGCTGGGAACATTAATAAGCAGCGAAAATGTGGCATAATTGTTATAATTTGCCATAATGGCCAGTTATTAGTATTTGTACTTATACGGAACAGTTTGACATTTATATAACTCCTTATCCTGTAAATCTGCTCATGGAACATGACATTTTAAAACCAGCAGAGGCGATTAACATTAATTACCATTAATTATGTAGAAAATCCACTATTTATGACAAATTCTCCTATTAAGTAATTTAGAAAACATATATAAATATCTCTGCATTATTTTGTGCAGTGAGACTATGTAACTTTAGTGAATGCTTGTTTTTATTATAGAGAAATATTATATTGTGATCATGCTAAGACTTTTAGGTGAGTTATTTTAACAAAAATATCACTTTTTTGAAACATATTCATAATAATGATATTTAAAATAATATTAATTGGAATAAATAAATAAATATAAAGAAATAGATAGATAAATAAATAAATAAGTAAAGTTAAATGAGAATCAAAATTCTATTTTTGTGATATTGTTAAAAAAAAAGGTTTATCATTACATTAAAGTCATTAAACATTTAAGTTTTATGTCATGCGTCTTGGTTGGTGGGTACTCTGGGTTCCAGTCTGTCGGTTTTTTATGTGCTTCTGTCATGTCTGTTCGGCAATTATCAAAACAAGATCGAATATTGAAATAGTGCGTATGTTATGAATAAGCAAAACATATCAACGCCTGATACCCAGGCTAGTTGGCGGGGTAAATTATATTTGAATAGAATGAATGGATTATAAGTCTTATCGTCATTGTATTCTTTTAATTTGTACAAATTACACCCATTAAACAGTTTTAAGTTTATTACTACCCACGCCGAAGAAATGACAAAGTATGTTATTAGGTTGTCGAATGTAAAGTTTCTGTCGAACGCATCATGAAAAACACCCATAAAATAAGACATTTTGAATAACTGTGTTACAAGTCTAGTGTTTCGGGGCAGAAACAATATACATGTAATAAATTATGTAAGATTGTCAAATAAAAGTTTGTGTTTTAACTTACATTTTCGCCTTAGATAATTAAACTTATATTTAACAATCTTTCATGCACAAATACTGCCTCGAATAAGACCATATGTGTTATCTCATGATTCGATTTTTATTTCTACAGTGTTTGCGGCTCTACTCGGACAATTCACTGTATATGGAAGCAGTTGCAATTACAAAAAGATTCTTAAAAGATATGAGGAGTCATGTAAGAGAAAACAGTATCTGGGTGATATATTTACTGATCTAGAAACTGGTGGTGAGATCAAGTCGGGCGTGTTTCTGGAGAGGCTGACATCAACATGCAGGTAATTAATCACATAAAATTGATCATATCAGCAATTTAAATTTAAATAATGCCATAAGCATTATGTAAGCTGATTTCAGATTAAACTTATAAGGAAAGTTGTTCTTTTGATATTGTAGTCTTTAAAATAAAGCATGTTGAAAACAACACAATACTCCAAGCGTCACAAAACGCTATTAGAACATAATCGTCTGTAATACACAGATGAAGGCATTAGCTTCTTCTCAAAATTCCATTTCATCCAATTCTGCCGATTTTTGTTAAGGGTATATTTTTACTTTTAGATTTTCCTTTTAGATTTGAAATTGAAAACAACATTCATATTTTATTTATAAATGTTAGTTTAGACGGTGATAGGGTGGCATTGACAGTAGCTTGCACATGTATCACTTCCTTTTATAACAAGGACCAATCACATCGAACCTGCATCATTTTCTGTTGTGCTTTGTTGGTTGACCTCTAAGGATTGATGTCGTTGTTGACTGTTTTGTAATCTTAACTGTTATAGTAAAACTGATCTCTAGATACATTATACGAATAAAAATGCCATAAATTTTATGACGTGAAAATCTTAGACCGTCCATAAACAGGCTCAAATTAATTGAACCTGCATTTTCAATTTTGTCGTTTTTGGCTTCATTTCAAAATTCTTTATTTCTCTCTAGTTTGTGTCATCTTAATTCAACTTCTTTCTCTTAAACCAGATCAGATATTCAACTGTTTTGATTGGTTTCTGGCTTATACATACAAAAGTGTCCACGTTAACTAAACACCTTCTCAGCAAACTGTTAAATGCTAAACATGTTAAAGTCAAAACGAAGTCTCTAAAGAACGCCCTAAAACGACAAAATTGTAAAGGTTCAGATTCGGTAAGACTCGGTTTGTTTATAAGTCGTTTTTTATTATTTTATAACTTTTTAATTTAAACCCATTTATTCAGTTGTCTATTTACTATGTTATTACCTCTGTAGAGAGATCTCCACCGTGCCAAATGCTGTATGAAAGCTGTAAACAGTTTTTCGGTACTACATCTCGGTGTTGTTTATGTTTTGCTGAAGGGATCAATGAATGATTCAAAGACTAATTGTGTACATTTATAACTGATAAAGCCGGTGCCATTGGGCGTATGCTATACATGTACATTCAATTATCGCTCATGAAAACAAAACAACGCCGAATAGAACAGACTCTTTAATTTTTAACTTTTATTCTGTCGTTGCACCTTGTCATTCTTGCCGTAAAACATTCAATGTTATATTACTTTTTACCGATTATAAAATGCCATGAATCTTTATTTCACAAATTGTATAATACCATGTTTTCTTTTGTAACACTTTTAACATCAAAATATGTATATTTGCATAGTCTTTGCATGCTTTTAATCATATCATGCACAAATTTAATCTAAATAAAGTTCTGCTTAATAGTATAATGTTGCATTATACCGAATTTTATAAAATAAAACATGTGCATGAATATATAGATGATTATAATATATGGAATAATTTTTCTCTACTTCTATAGCAATTACGCTGAATACTCCAAATGTGCCAATTGTACAGCCAAACACATATGTCCTGAGGAACAAGACAAATTAAGAGAAATCCTGGCTGAACGATGGTCAATATTCTGTGACGGTGACCAGCCTGCAAGTTGGCTAGCAACAAGTGAGTGTATTCTTGATATACATTGCAAACACTTGAAACATACTATGTGTTATTCACTTTTATCACTAAATAAATCGGATATCAAATTTGCAAACAATAAATAGCTATAAAAAGTAATCTTTCGAATACACTGATAAATGTGTTTTCACATTTTTTTTTTCAAATCTTTAAATCGTAAATGTTTATTTTGTTATATTTTCTCAGTTAAAATTGAGCAAATTGTGAAAGTTTATAATTATAATAAATCATTTGAATATGATTTACATTTTCCAGTTTATACAATGTATTGTATAGTTTATTGAGTAGTTCTGTTTGCAATGTGTTGTAAATGTATTGTACTATTAACAATTTGTGATCTCTAGTATTACAGAATGGATTTTCCTATAATGTCACGTGTTCTAACACATTTTTGGAGGGATTTTTCTCCTGCATGCCTCAAAAATCACCTGAAAGAAGCAGCAATGAAACATCTCTGTCAGGTGTTGTTGATATGCACAGGAAGTATGTGTTTTATACATATTTGAATTCCATCGTGGTGTGTTCAATTATATCATATAGACAAGTTTATAGACAAATTAAAGAAGTATATATATATTCACAAAACAACAATGCCAAACCGAATAGTTTTTGTATGTTTAAACTTAAGTCGAGTAAACCATGACAAAGAAATATATTGAACACTAATTTCATTTTCTTAATTTGAATTAAAGGGTTCGTGCTCCTCTTTTCACGCATTAACATCTACTGACGCATGACATTGCTTTAAAACTCGTATCCACGAACTAAATAATCTCGTTTCTACGTAATAAATAAGCCTCTGCACATATTAATGCACAAAAAAGGTGAATTAAAGCTATTCTTGCATGAAAGTATACGTCTGATTCGGGAATTCCTCTTTTATTTATCTGTTTTTCGTGTACAAAATGTCATGTTTTCTACGTGCAAGTGCAATGTCAAATAACAGATATGTTTTGATAATGAAACAGGGGCTGTCATTGCAGTAAGCTATTGCAATCTGAGACGTGCATTTAAAAATAATTCACAACTACGAAGTGTGGTGACGTTTATCTATCCGTTAATGCCTGTTTTTTAAATGTTTTGTAAATGTATTTCTGCGCAGTTTTATGCAAGACTATAGTGTGTTTTAACGCCGATTTTATTGCGTGTATTTTTTGTTTCATATCTTGGCGATCCATCCACGTAACTGGCTTACCTTGATAACTTACTATATCAATTTCTCTCCAATTTCAACTACCAATTCTACATTTTTATTATTCAGCGGAGAAATGACCTTTATACTCAAGTACTGACACTAAATATGGGATATTTGTTTGTTTTGCAAAGATCAAAAATAGATTTCACTAAGTGGACACCAGATGCAATATTTTACAAAAATATTATAACTGATGTTCACAAGTGAAATTTATTTCAAACTAACATGCTAAACAAACACATTTTCTATATAATCTTTTTGCTTTTCCTAAAAAAGCAAAATTTACATTCCACAGAATTTATCCCTGTTGATAATTCCATTTAGCTATGAAATATTTTTTCATCCTATTCATATATAGTCCGGTATTAGTGAAAATCCTAAAGTATAATTTCACTGAGAAAATTATTGAATATAATTTCAAAACAAAATGCAAATAAAAAACAAATAAAAAAAAGTTTCAAATCTAGTTTCCGTTATAAATTTAGATCCTCCAAGTATTTGTGTCCATTTGAAATACAGATCGAACAATATAATATGAAATAACATACTGTTTTATAGTCTCCGCCAAGACATGTTCAGCTGCAGCCTTGATGGTATTCTGAAGAACGGCAATGGTGGTTGTGGCTCATCGTGGCAGGATATCTTGTTAACAAACTGGCTTATGACCTCTGTCAAATTCTACAAACTGTTTTATATTGGTAGCGAGGAGATCACACAGTTACAGGTAATTATAATACTAAGAACCATTGCTCATACGTCCTTGGTATTATCCTTATAAACATACAGATATACGGTCAATGTATTTTGATAGACATACATCATTTTAATTATACGATCACTTATACGATGAACATGTTAATTGACATAGATTAGCTTTCAATATTGCACGAAAATATTATCCCAATACGTTACTTTATAGTTTATTAAAATCTTATTTAAAATGCATGAAAAAATACTTAATTTTCCACTAAATATCTGATTTGTCATTTACTATTTTACATAGATGATGAGATGCTAAAACGGACAAAACAACAATGTGTGAAATCCAACGAATGATAAAACAATCTACGGTTGATAGAAAACATTGTATTTGTTGAAACCAAGGTTTTGTCAATTAAATTAAAAAACATAAACCAATTTTATAACAGAATTTTTTTTTTCTCTTTAAATGTTTTCAGCACCTTAATGATAATAAAACGATTGCCCTTTATATTCATTCTTATTTTAACTGATTCATCACTGCATGTCATGCCAGAAACTATACAGTTTATTATACATACATTGTGACAGCATGGGTTTTGTTGAATTAATAGTAAACAAGTAGCCTTTGCAATGATCAAAACGTTTCATCATAACTCAAACCATTTCACGTACACATGCATCAAAACATGAATGTGCTTCCGAAATTTCTTAAATATATCTGAGGTAACTTTTAATTAAATATTTTAAAATTACTGCATATTTTTATAATACCGGTAAAACTGACGGTCGGGAAAACATAGAGCCAGGCTAGTCTGTAGAATAGTTCGGTTTGACCTAGATTTAACTTTTGTTAGTGCTAGTGAACAAGCATCGTCGGATACCCACGATTGATGAATGATAATGGTTCGGCCGTGGGTATCCGACGATGGTGAACAAGTGAGATGTTGAAGATAAACCGTAACAAAATGAAATCCATCAAGAACGACCAAAAAGACAAAATTGAAAATATTGCAGGCTCGGTTTCATTGAGCCTGTTCATGGATTGTACTGGAATGTTACTGTCAATGCCCTCTAGCTACGGCTTAAGAATAATTCATGCCTACCTACTTTGAAAATAATGTATGAGAACACAGATAAGATGTAAATTCACATTTCTGCATAAGGAAGAAACTGTTTTATAACGGTGTTTATTTTACAAGTTCTCTGTATAGTCCTTTCCTTTGATGAACTTTGATCTTAAAGGAGCCAACAATTTTGTTCCAATTGCAGACGCAGTTTATTTTTGGTGTTTTTTGCTGTCATTTGCAATCCATGTATTACACATCGGTCTCAATTTCCGACTGGAATTTACATCTCGATTATGATTCCCTTACTGATTCTGAAGACCAGAATGAAATGATACATGATGGTAAAGTGGCGCTATTATACGGAATGCCGTTAGGGCCATTGCCTATGAATGTGTTGATCTGAAACGCGATAGTCGATAGTACGATGGTGAAAACGCGAAATCACGAAACTACGATGGTGAAAACGCGAAAGTACGATGATGAAAACGCGACAGAACGATACTACGATGATGAAAACGCGATAAACTATCGTGTTTTCACCATCGTGCTGTCGCGTTTTCACCATCGTAGTTTCGTGATTTCGCAATGGTTTGATCTGAAACGCGATACTCGACAGTACGATGATGAAAACGCGAAATCACGAAACTACGATGGTGAAAACACGATAGTACGATGGTGAAAACACGATAGTTTATCGCGTTTTCATCATCGTAGTATCGTACTGTCGCGTTTTCATCATCGTACTATCGCGTTTTCATCATCGTACTTTCGCGTTTTCACCATCGTAGTTTCGTGATTTCGCGTTTTCACCATTGTACTTTCGACTATCGCGTTTCAGATCAACATATTCATAGGCGATGGCCCTAACGGCATTCCGTACTATTACTGTTGACTAAACAATGTATTTCAAAGCAGGAGCTTCTCGCAGAATATAATTTTAGTTAGTTTTATATAAAATAGTTTTAAATAAACAAAATGATTACCTCTACATCTATACTATTTGGATCAAACATTGAATAAGAAGAATAAAATTCATATGCGAATATGTTTTATAGAAATCCCCTCCTTTTCATCTGACAACTTATTGAAGAGTGAATCATATTATTAGGTGGATCAGGTATAAGCAGTAGGTTAAATGTGAAAAGACGACTTTTTCTAACATAATTATTATATGCGATGGCAGAAAGAGCAAACTGCAGCTAAAGAAGAGAAAAAAGTGAAGAATCCCACACAACCAAAAGCGGGGGCATTCGACTCTCACTTTCATTTGGATCGCTAGTGCTTTTTGGCTAGGATCAGGCCGATGAGTTTTCAGAGGCACTGGAAGAGGTTGAACCCTTGAAAACCGTGAATGCGTATGGGCCGTAGCTCTGGTTTACGACCCTGATAGCTATCCGTCTAAAACCGACCTTGAAAATCTTTAAAAAAAATAAGGTGTTGTGTCGATGGTTGCTTTGACATGTCGGGGGTAAAGGGGGGTTTGTGAAAATCTAAAGAGGGTGTTGATGGAGTGTGATGTTATGGGCATTGGAGAATTTGGTAGGATAGTACGAAGGATCATCCCATTTCTCAGCGAAGTATTTGTTGATGAGGTGTTAGCCTCAATCACCAAGCCCTGTAGTGCATTGTAGACCACACACAGGCCAGACAAGTTCAAGGGCTTACTACGATATGTTGGAACAAATGTCTACCACATCAAGACAATGTGTCGCGTCCAAGAACCACGTCCCTACCTCAAAGGTCAAGGTAACACTATCATTTTGAAGTTTCACATTATAGCAATAAGAGTATTTAAATAGGTAGACGCATTCGTGTCCGTACTGTAACTTTGTCAATGCATCGAATGATTTTAAAATAACTAGGCATAAATGTCTACCACATCAAGACGATGTGTCGCGTTCCAGAATTATGTTCCTACCTCAAAGGTCAAGGTCACACTAACATTTTGGAGTTTCACATTATCACAATTAGAATTAATAGGTACACACAATCGTGTCCGGGCTGTTACTTTGTCATATGCATAGAAGGATTTTAAAATAACTTGGCATAAATGTCTACAACATCAAGACGATGTGTCGCGTCCAATAATCACGTCCCTACCTCAAAGGTCAAGGTCACACTACCATTTTGAAGTTCACTTTATCACAATTAGAGTTTATAGGTACACACATTCGTGTCCGGGCTGTAACTTTGTCATGCATCGAAGGATTTTAAAATAACTAGGCATAAATGTCTACCACATCAAGACGACATGTCGCGACAAAGACCTATTTCCTTTCCTTTAAGTTCAAGGTCGAACTTATAGTTTGAAGGTACTCATTCTCTCGAGAAGAGTTTGAAGATACACATCCATGTCCGGACAGTAACTGTCATGCATGAAAGGATTTTAAAAACACTTGGCACAAATATCTACCACATCAAGGTAATGTGTCGCGGCTACGGCTCATGTCCGTCTGTTCGTGTGTCCCCACTTACACAACAATCATGTCCAGACTGTAACTTTGTCATGCATTGAGACATGCATTTGAAATAATTTGGCACAAATGTCTATCTCATAACAACATTTTGTCGCGTCCAGGAACCTCGTCCCTTCTTCAAATGTCAATGTCACACTTATATTTTGAAGGTTTGTGCTATCGCAATTAGAGATTACAGATACAATAATACAAAGAACAATATAAGGCAATTAGTGACTTTCATTCACTTTTCTTTTCATAATACCTGCATGCTTAAGAAACCTTTTCGGGGGCATTCGTCACTTGGGTGGCAGCTCTTGTTAATTTTTTTTTTTAAATCGATCGAATTGTATTTATATCAATGCGAGTACTTAAAGGATTTTTAACGAGTTTTATCATTATACGCAGACAAATTATATATAGAAAAACGGAATCCTTAAAAGAACGCAAATGACAAAATTAAAGAATGATGCAGGCTCGGTTTGATTGCGTCTGTTAATGGACGGTAATGGAAAGTGCAACTTACCGATAACACCCTTAGTACTGGCTAAACATTTCAACATTTAAACATTTGCTTTATGAAAGTTTTTAAAATTATCTTTTAGGAAGCAGATACTGTCAAGTAAACAAAGAAAGTGTTTTACACGTTGCAAACCGCTCTCATCATCTCATGATCTACGAAAATTACCAAGAATAGGACGGAATATGAAGTGTTATAAGTGTTGCATTTTATATATTAACTAGTTATATGGGGACCGGTGGCCTAGTGGTTAAAGTGTCTGCGTCTCGTTCCCGGGATCATGTATTCAAGCTCTAAAATCGGGTCACGACCATGTTTTTTCTTATGACACAAGCTGGTGATTCAGAATAAGAGTAATTAAAGATGTTCAAACGTAAAAATGATGAAAATAGGTTACAAGAATTTGTTTCGCAATCGAGCTTAAATGTATATGTTTAAACCATGATTTAAATTCTGTACTCAATTGTTTTGTACAGACAACAACTGCTTAACGTTCATTACATCATATACACCCACATTAATCATGCAATGTTTATCCCGTGCATGATTTATAAATCTCTTAAACGTTTGAAACATCGTCAATCAAAATAAAATTAATACAAGTAAATTTCAGTAAATTTCACATTAACATTTCCCTTATATTATATATATTATACATGTATATAATGATAGAAAAATGCCTTTTCTGCAAGAAATTATATATAGTATGCATGTACATATATATATAATGATAAAAATTGCCTTTTCCGCTCCTGAATGTCGTGTTATTATTACCCATCCCGTTATGAACGCTATTTTTTCACATTGCAGAGAACAAATCTTGATATATTAAAATCATTATGTAGTTAACTTTAAACTATGATATTACTTTAAATGACATAACCTTTATTTCTCAGAAATTATGTTGAAAAAAAAAAATCTCTCTCGGCACATCGCTTGATATACATGTAATAGTAAGCAGTATATATCCATGAGAGATGGCAAACTATTACGGTAAGAGAGATATTTATGTTTTATTTTTTAATGATTTTGTTTTAAAATGTTGAACTGCAAAAACTTCAAATTCTATGAAAAATTTATAAAATTAATAAAAATGTTATAATGCAAAAATCACTAATTATATGGCAAAATAAGATCAATACGTTCAAACAAAGCAAAATAATTACAATAACGCTTTGATTTTCTTTTCAGAATTACAGCAATAAAATATATTTAAAACTTGAAAATGAAAGTGTACTCTTCTTATAAGAACATTATAATATATTCTTATGTACAAAATTTTGAATTTAACTTAAAGCTGCATGCGTCCACATGAGCCAAAATATTTAAAGAAAATCATACTTGACAAAAATTACTGAGATTTTAAGAAAAGTAAAAAGATTCAAGATAAATGTAATAATGTTCGTGTTATGTGCCATTCATGACCAATTTTGCAGTATTTTTCACTATTTTTCTACTGCGTTACTAACGCAGTCATACTCAGAGTGATATTTTGACGTCTTTTGGTAATTTTTATCGTCCGTAAGTGCCGATTGCAATTTGATTTTTTTTTTACTTTGCTCATTTCGCAATACTTTACTTTTTAATACATTTTCAATTTTTATTTATGAAAATTAGCATGAATCTGGAGGCGTGCTGTTTTAATATGTTCATTTTTTTACCTAATATAGTGAAGACTGCTTTTCTGGTGATTTTATTTACAAAATCAATTACTAGCACCTCAATATCAGCCGGTTGTTCTTATGAACACATAAGCACGAAATTTTCGGACTGTATTTGGAATGAAACAGCTGTAAACAGCTTCAACGAGATCATCGAAGGATTCTTTCACAGTGACACAGTGGTGACCGAGGACGATTTGTTGTCAACATTAACATCAACATGTGGGTGAGAGCTTTAAATGTTAACTTTAAACTGCAGTTTAGAGGAGTAATAGAAATTCTTATATATTAAAGCGTTCTCGTTATGTCCAAAGTTATTCACCAAATAAACATTGGGCTAGAATTGTGTGAATTAAACTATTAAATGTTTGGTGTGCGATTAAGTAATGATGCAAAGTTTTATACATATCATATAGGAAGTTAGCATCCATTAAATAACGTTATGTGCATACATTTATTCAGACTGTACCGTTTTGTTACATTTTTTTTACTTGTTTGATTTGAGACTTCGCTATTTTTAGTGATGAAAGTTACATGAAGAAGTATTCATTTTGTGGACAAAGAAGTGTAGAAAATTGTCCACAATTGACGTATGTGGTAACAGAATACATCAAACAAGATGTGGTGGTGTTTTGTGAGAACGGAGAGCCATCAGAATGGCTTGCCACAGGTAAAACTTCATGATGGCTGTAAATAAATTAATAAATAAAATAAATAAATGAAAATAAAATCTACTTAAATCAAGTCAAAATAAAACGAAAAACTTGTTACTCTAATTTATAGGTATAAAAGTCTTAATGGGTAACAAGCGTTGGTAAAAGATGCGTTTACCTGCCGAAATCATAAAATGATTTCCTTCTTAAAACAATCATAGAAATGTTTCAATTAAGATAGTTGTTATATATTTTGTAAAATATCGATATTAAATGATTTTATGAAGGAAATCAAATTTCTTACATTTTATTATAAATTAATTATCAGTGTTACAGAGTACATATCGTTACAACAAGCAGTGTATTGACTATGGAGCCGGTGAAAACCGTGTACTAGAAATAGTGCAACAATGTGTAGACGAGGCGGATTTTTTAAACCATTTTTCGGATCTCATAGTTAGCTATGCGGTGTCTACGCTACAAAGGTTTTGTATATTCATTTGTTGGCAGCATGTATTCATATCTATGATATGCAATTCCTATGGTGGCTGATTTGGATCGCTTTTGTGCGAGGTATTGGCGCTAGCGACAACAGGACAAAGCGCCAAACGGCACGTTTTCGGACTTTCGTCTTGTCGTCCTGTCGCTAACGATGTACGCCAAACGGCGCGTTGTCGTGTGGCGTGTTGTCGCGATGTCACATTGCCGCTCGGTTCAAATCGAAGGATTGGTTTATAAGCCAAGCGACAGGGCGTTATCGCCACAAAGCACCGCACGACAACGCGCCATTTGGCGTGCTTTGTTATAGACAGGACTCTTTGTCGTGTTGTCGCTAGCGACAAGACGAAAAGGCGATAACGATATAGGTTTTGTTGTCGCTATCGACAACGCAACGCAAGTACCAAATGTACCAAATTAACCACCATAATTTCCTAATAAGTTAGTCTGATACTGTTACTAACGTTTTTATTTCAGTATTCGTTTTTCTATTGACTTTTGGTCGCAAAAAAACATATATTAGTACAGTACTGTTAGAGCTATTTATTATCAAGTCATCTAATTTCAGTTTCTTATGAAGAACAGAGTTTTATTTTTCATATATTTTTTTTCAAGAATACAATGTATATATATATAATTATTTATTTCATGCTTTCCAGTGTTTTATTGTAATATATCAGATGATTATATTCTGATAAACCACTAGTGAAATTTATAAAATATAATTTTCACTGTAGCCGGACTATATCTGAATGCGGATGAAAAGAAAATAATAACTAAATGGAATAACAGGCAGAAATAAATGCCGTCATGCGTAAATTTTGCTTCTTTAGGAAAAGAAAGTCGATGTCACTATACATCATGTTGAAAATGTAACAAAATTAGAGAAATTAAACAGAACTATATTTCAAAATTGATGATGTGACGTCATGATATAATGACGTCACAAAGGAGAATGCGCGACGTTACGCGGCAAAATCAGTAAAAATTACTTGAAATCACTTAAAACGCATGAAATAAAAAGAAAATTTATTTGTTTTACATATAAGATTGAAATATATTTCATTCGTGAACACGAGCTATTATATTTTCACTCGTGGCTACGCCACTCGTGAAAATATTGCATCTGGTGTTCACTCAGTGAAATTATATTTCGATTTTACATGCAAAACAAACAGATATCCTCTATATATCTACTGGAATATTGCAAAACCGAGATTTTACGTCAAACAAATTTCCGACTTAGCCTTCGAAACAAAAATTCACCCATTGCAATGTCAGGTGAATACGGAGTGTGAGGGAGCACAACAATATCCTGAAAGTCGCCTTTTCAGTGTTTTTAATACAGCAATCTAACAATGGCTAAACTTTGGTCTATGTGTTTCTACTATTTTGTAGGACCTCCAGTAGCCTGAAAGGCACCTTTAGCAATAAAGAATAATTTACCATATATTATCTTCTTAATTAATACTTAGGATCCGCTTTGCGAAAATAATCTTTTATCAGCTTTGCTGCCTATATTTCGTTCCTAATCTTTCATTAGACCAAAAAGTGAACCAAATGTATCACACTTGCGAAAAACATTATAGTGTATTTAAGACACTGTTAAAGCATTTTCACGCATTACAATTATTCTTAATATAGAGTGTACTTTGACCTCTATATCACTTTACACGAGTAATATAGATAGGCACAGCTAAACTAAAAGTATTTTAATGGATGTTGTATCAATGTAAATGTCTACTCGGTAATCCTTATTGTGTCGTGATTTTATTGAGCAATGTATGGCGTTCTAGATATATTCATATCTAAATATTCCTCGTACCTATCTTACATAATACAACTCGTCTTTATTCACTACAGAACCCGAAATGCTATAGTTTCTTGTGTTTTTTTTATTATTATTATTTTCACAGCGATATTTCACACTGGTTTAGATGTATGCTAGATAATGCACCGTCGTTTCCGGACTACAATGGTGACGGAATTTTAGATTGTGGCTCAACATGGCAAGACGTGGTTGTAATGCTGACACTCAGAATATCAGCCTTTAATCAACTTGGGATGACAATTAATCCAGAAATAATCGCCGAACTGAAGGTATATTTATTTTCGATCAATCGCAAAAATTAAATTCAAAGGTATTGTATCCTCCATATATACGGTGTGGGCTTGTAGTGAATGTGAACACATTTTGTACATGTATATAAATATACATGTATATTGAAACAATAACGATAAATGAGCCGCGTCACGACAAAACCAACATAATGGGTTTGCGACCAGCATTTATCCAGACCAGCCTGCGCCTCCGCGCAGTCTGATCAGGATCCATGCTGCTCGCTATCAGTTTCTCTATTTGTAATAGGGTTTGTAAGCGAACAGCATGGATCCTGATCAGACTGCGCGGATGCGCAGGCTGGTCTGGATCCATGCTGGTCGCAAACCCATTATGTTGGTTTTGTCGTGACGCGGCTCAAATGTATTTCATTCTTTGACTTCGATTTAAACTAAGAATCTTGTGTTGTCATTTAGTTATGTGGATATTTTCAGGATATGTTTTGACATGAGATATGTAAACCAAAATAAATAAAGAAAGAAAACAAAAGACTATGTCGCACACAGATTCACTCACTGAGAAGTGTATTAAAGCAATAAGATAATATGTTATCTTTACAAAACTTTCATTTCAGAAAATTACTATATAAATGCATTTGTCTCTTTATCGTTTCAGGATATCAAAAAAGGTTCATGAAAATAGACAACACCAAACAAATAGATTTTGATATGCTACTCATATTGTATATTGTACATAAAATAATTAAATACAATTTTAATGATCAAAATTCCTGTGGAAAATTATTAACCTGCCCATTTGTTCATACATTATTTGGGGTGGTCGTGGTATTTTAGCTATATCAGGAAAACGTTAACGTCGTTATCACCACAAGAAGAAAATCATTGCTCATTGGCTTGATGGAATTCATTAAAGTGTATTTTTACTACAGATTTTTAGAAAGGCAGATTGTCTGAGTAGTGCAAACTGTATATTATTCGAGCCAACCTAGTTCCAATTATTTTGTTCCATTATAATTTTAAATATTTTATAGGTGATCTCAAACAATACATATTTTACTAGTCTGCCTTGTTGTCATTCCATTGATATTACTGGACAGTAAGATTTAATTACCTTGACATTCCTATCTTTCGTGCCAAAATCTTAGCTCTAACCTTTATAATTAATGATATGATTTTTAATAAGGTAAACCCAAGATACGCGGGGCAGGGATAATTTTGACCCCCAGGGCTATAATTGAAAAGACTGGTTCATGGTTCTTACAACAATGTTTCATGCCAAATACATTGTATGTAAGCTCTCGGCTTAATGTCTTAAGATACGATTTTTAATTAACTATATAGATCTTAGGAAAACCCACGAGCACCTTGGGTGGGCAAATTTTGACTCATGGGCTATTATGTAGAGGTTTACTACATAATATCTCGTGCCAGTTGTCTAAACTCTTGCCTTAATAGTTTCAACGTAGTTGATTTTTAAAGATTACACTATAATCATATTAGAAAACCCATAAGAACAATCATTGAGTTAAATCTTTTGGTTGTACTTGGTAAAAATATGACTGAAAAAGTTACTTGCACGTCTTGACTTCAGTGGTACGATTTGGATGATCACGTGACCAAAATCGTACAATGAGCTCATAAAATGGCGGTCTGAACGCTCGGTAAAAGTAGTAAAATTGAGGTAAGCATACATTTAACGTTAAATTGAAATGAAAAACTAGGTCGCATGGAACCCCTGTAAAAACCATGTACTGTTCTGTTATTGGTTACTTTGTAGCTATCACTGTTTATGCCTGAAAGTTGAATAAGTTGTTTACAATGGGGGAACATGCACAAAAATGCGTTGTTTTCAGTAAAAGAAACGCATTTTGAGCAAAATAGGCAATGACATCTTGTACACAATTGTAAGTTTGCCTGTCATGAACAATTTCGATCCATCCTTTGTAAAGTTGCATAACGAAGTTGTACATGTTTTTAAAAAAAAAACACGTGTCACGTGATCATCCGCATTGTGCATAATCACTACAGTACTTATCATTGTTAAAATCAATCTACGAATGCTTACAAAGTGCTGGGGACTGAAAACGAAATTGCTACTCGTACATGTGATTTTGGAGATGTTTATTTTAAAAGAGTGGCTGAATTATGACAAAAATGAAATCATAAAAGCTCACTATTGAGCTTTTTGTGCGTTGCTAAGCTAAATAAATACCTTGTTATCCCCCCGAGTAGGGCCATTACTTGGACAACAATTCATTTAAATAGAACACACAAATCGCAATTTGAAAATGTTGTAGACTCGGTTTGATAGAGTCTGGAAAGTGCAAGTTACCGTCCACGCTTTCCAGCACCGGCTTAAGCAAAATTCCACATTTAAACATAAAATGATGAAATTTGGAATATTGAAAAATTGTAAATGATTTTGCAAATGGTTACCATTGCACATAAATTTGGAAAAATGTTTTTCAAAGAGCTATATGACAGAAACTTCCTTGGTGTCAGAAACATCGAATTGTACAATACACAACAGACACAGGGCAAAGGTGAGACTGAAAAATAAGAGCTGTCAATAGGACAGCATGCTAGACTACATTGTATTATCAGTGCTTGATAGTAAATTAAGAGCCTAGATAATATTCTCCAAAAGTTGATGGAAGTCCGCGAGTCGGATGTGTCGCCTTGTGAACAATATACATGTAGCTGTCACTTAGGCATATTATTCTCAAATATAGGTTTTCTGTACGAAACCTGCTGTGGTCATAGTATTATTTTTACAATAGGTTTATCTCTTAGATTTGGTTTGCTAAATTGCTAATCATGGTCATGCAGCTACATAGTTAGGTGAAGAAGCAGGCGCTTGTTTTGGTTGAGTCTATTATGTTTTGTTTAGGGGGTTGAGTTGTCATACACAAATTTACAATTTATATGCATTTATTTTTCCCAATGATATTTGTAAATAAGATTGTTATATGTCTATTAACGGAATAATTTTAATGAACACGAAATTAGTTCACACCTACATGTGTATTGGTAACGTGATGGTTTAAGCCAATGAAAACGCGTCAATATTATTATACTCAGGCAGAGAAAAAGTGCGCAAAAAGTAAATCGATAATCTTTATGTAGCCAGCAAACTTTTAATTGCAAGTATTTTTTCATATCTTTTCGGCAGGATAAACTGTCGGAGGACTCGTATCGTAAAATGGCTGCCATTTACAGTATCAAGTGATTATCCCAAGCACCACCGCGACTTAGCGCGGGAATTTTAATTATAGCTAACCTCGCCGCGTATACCTTTTCATAATTTATTGTAATAAATATTTACAAACTGTGTCTTTCGGGTTTTTTTTATCAATATATAACCAATAATGATGTTAATATGAATAAATAATCATATCTCAAATCTTTGACTATGATTTACAATGTAATTCTACCTTAAGTGTATTTAAAAGGTTTTTAATTTCCTGTAATTTTATTTTGTGATTATGCTTCAAAGCAGTCAATTGACCGTGAATTTTGATTTCCTTGAAATCATTTTTCTCATCTGAAGGCATGCAACTTTAATATGGTGATACATTAATTACATTCCATGAAAATGTTTAAAGATATAAAATATCTCATGACATGTTTGTTCATTTTACATTACACAAAGTCTTCACAAAAAGTAGTATGCAATCGTACCTATATTACATACGAATGTATGTAATATTTTTCTTGTTTCTAAACACCACTCTTATAATGTACATGTACCTTGAACTTAAGTGGCATTTGAACTGATTGTAACAATGTTACATCAACATTGATGTAGCTTGAATACCTTTTATTATGTAGGAGAATTGGCCCGGACAAAAATAAAGTATAATAATTAACAAAGGGCAATAACTCTAAAATCATGAAGTACAGAGTACCGGTTCTTGTGTACTGCTTTTCTTCTCAAAAAGATCTATCATCCTTTGAAGTTTCAAGTCTATAGCTTTTATAGTTTAGGTGAAACGGCTGGGACTAAAATAAAGTATTATAAGCAACAAAGGGCAACAACTCTAAAACCATGAAGTACCGAGTGCCGGTGTTTGTGCGCTGCACTTCTTCTCAAAAAGATCTATCATCCTATAAAGTTTTATGACCATAGCATTTATAGTTTAGGAGAAATGGCCTGGACAGGAATGAAATATGAAAATTAACAAAGCCCAATAACTCAAAAAATAAGAAGTGCAGAGAAACAATTCTTGTGCACTGCACTTTGGGTCATTAAAAGAAGCATGTATACCAAGTTTAGAATCAATCCGACTTAAAGTGACTGAGTTATGCTCCGGACAAGCCTTAGGGGATGTCGCCCCTGCTGCCGACAAGGACAAGGTGACACAATAATGAAACATGTGTAATGTTTATTGTTTTATTATTTAAAATTGTTTTACATGGTCTGTAAAAAACAGGAAATCGCAGACATTCAGTTTTCATACATTTACAATATCTATACATGAACAGCATAATTATGTGTATGATAAGTGAGAAAGTTAATGATATATTTACTGTACAAAAGACATAAGTTATAATTACCAACCAACTTACTAATAAAGCTTTAAAAATTATTTTGAAGGTATTTTTTTCAGCATTGGACAATTCAAGCACTAGAACAACATTGTTATAAATTCTTGCAGACACATAAACTCTTATAGCAGCTGACCTCCAGGTACATTTATGTAATTTCTTATCAGTTTAAAAAGTTCTCTAAATACATGTAGTAAAGTACACAATTTGAGCGGTTTAAGCTACACATGCACTGAAAAGTCTGTGACTGACAGATGATGATGATGATGCAGCCTTACACACCACTTATCTGTCTTACACTTCACACACCACTTATCTGTCTTACACTTTACACACCACTTATCTGTCTTACACTTTACACACCACTTATCTGTCTTACACTTTACACACCACTTATCTGCCTCACACCCACCACTTATCTATAGAAATCACCTATCATAGTTTTATAATTTTCCTTCTTTGAAATTGTTAAATAAAAACTACTCTGAACTGCATATACATGTAGTCATATACATTTGACATGTTTTGAGATATTTATCATGTGTTCGTGCAGAGCTTTTTTTTCAAAGAAAACTGAAGGGTCCTTTTTTTAAAATTTAAAGAAAAATAACATATTTTTGTAAATGGTGAAGAGCAAATTCAATGTAAATTTAATTTTAAGGGGAAGACTGCCCTTTTTTAAGAATTGTCCTAGTGGGAACTTGGAAGTCACCCTTTAAATGGCCACTGCTATAGAAAGAAACAAAGCCCTGTTGTGTCTAATTACATTAAATTGCATGATTGTACATGTATATCAAAACTTCGTAGTTTTTTAGAATCACAATCATATGAGCCATTTATCAAAATGAAAATATAAACCACAAGTCTGCATCATTAACAAATATATGGATGAAAATTTCTTCCTCAATTTCCAAAACAATTTTTTTAAAGATTGCAACATACTTTCATACTCTAATTTCTGTAACAGTATGCTGTTAATTCCAAGTCCTTAATCATTTTTCTCTTTTTCAGAGATGAAGTTCAAATAAGGACTTAAAAAATAACTATATTGAAATATACTAATACTTTCTGTAAAGTATGCAATAACTTTAAAAGTCATTTCTCTATTATTTAACACAAGTAAACACGACAAACATCAAAACATCACTTTTTCATATTTCAGTCGGATGTTTGATGGTTGAACATTCACCACTTATTGTACAATTTACAGTTTGTCTGTCCCAGCAGGTGAATATACGTATCACAACTAACAACTTCCTCGTATATAAATTCTCCTCAAATATCTCCTTCCTGTCTCTCCCTTACTGCTTCCTGTAATATACAACATTTACACTGTCATAAATAGAAGATATTAAATAAGTGTACATGAAAATTCAATACTGAATTTAATGAACAGGTTGTTTTAAACGTATTTATTTAAGCTCAATTGTGAAACAAGTTCTTGCAACTTATATAAATCACTTTTGAATCCTTCCTAAAATCAACCAGTACTGGTGTCATATCGTGACCCCATTAGGGCTCAAACCCATGATTATCCCTGGGTTGAAATGCAGACCCCTTTACCACTAGGCCACCACCCCACTTTAATGAACGGGTTAAAATAAAATATTTATACTGGCCCGGGAAAAGAAAAAAATTTTTTTAGTTTCTCATATTAGATATTATCTTAGAAAAATCTAATTAACCTTTTAAAATAAAGTAGGCCATGAACATTAGCTATAAACAGATTTCAGGAAAATAGAGTCAGGGCTCGACACTAACGATGGTCTGTTAGCCCGAGGCTACCAATTTTCCCCAAGGACTACCCGAGTTTCCAAGCTGGGAATCCCGTCGGGCTACTCAAAATTTCAGTGACCTGATGTCTCTAAATTCACTAAAAATAATTAATAAAATAACATTTTTTAGGCTATGATTCAAAACGAAAGATAAAT
Source organism: Ruditapes philippinarum (assembly GCF_026571515.1). Lineage (NCBI taxonomy): Eukaryota > Metazoa > Mollusca > Bivalvia > Venerida > Veneridae > Ruditapes > Ruditapes philippinarum. The sequence continues at coordinate 234,094 of NW_026853897.1, forward strand.
TCATCTTACTAGTAAAAATTAGCCGTTGGTCACTAGTGTCAGTCACAGCAACGCATAATAGATTCTATTTAATCTCTATAAAGTTGCGAAAAGTGAAACCGGAAGTCCCCAACTTAATTGCCGATTTTTCCAGCTACTTCAATAGAATTTTCTTTTGTCTATTAAACATTTCAATAAAAATATTTGCTCATATTGGAAACCTATTCAAGGGTTTAAACTTAAAAGAATATGATTTGTTGATTGATGTAAATCATACTGACAATGATAACCAAAATAAACGTGTTGTTTGAAATAGATCTGATTTTTCGGATGTAATTTATTCGACATGATATTGATTGGGAAAAAATCTCTTTATTAAAAAAGAGAAGAAAATGTTTAATCTCTTTAAAAAAGAGAAAAGAAATATCTAAATATTTGTAATTGTCTTTGCCATAACTTCACAATGTTTTAAGCACTTTTAATCATGTACAAGCAAATGTAAGCAATAATGCCAAGTACATGAATATATGAAGTAAAATTGTTAACAAATACTAATACCCTAGGCATAAAAAACTAACGCAATAATAGTTTGATTAAAAATAGGCTTTACATTTATAAATTTCGTGTTTAAATCAGGGGACAACAGATATTAATCTAATGTCCCTAAATTTAATCTCTGACAGTTATAAATAAACTGAATTACTAGCACTAAAAAAAGTTTGTTATTCTGATATTTTGTTTTTTTTATGTCTGACAAATAAGTTTGTAGAATAAATCGATTAGAGTAAAAGAAAAAACATATTTTTGTTCTTGTCCAAGCTTTTACTTCTGTTTTGAATTTAAAAAACACATGAAAAGGTCATACATTACTATACCTGAAAGTAGATTTTGTTAAGCTCTATTGAAATTATTTTTTAATACAAAAGCCAGGTATTACAATAAATTTTTTAAAACTGACATACTTATTTAGCTCATATTGCCAATATAATTCTCCCCTTCCCTATAAGCTGTCAATAATATAAGCTGAGCTGATTGCCTAGCAATTTTATTTGCAACACACCTTAGTAATTTCCTGGCTAGAACCTGTACCTGTAGGTAATGTCTGGCCTTTCAAAAAACTTTGACTTTTGTGTGTCACACTGCTCAATATTTTATAAAAATAATAATGTAAAAAAAAATGTTGATGATGACTTTGGAAGAGCTCAGAGGCTAGCCGGAAAACTACATCTCAATGCAGGTAATTAAAGCTTACAAACTTTTTACTAGATCTTATATGATTTATCTATTGGTGATTTTTTCCAATAAATGTTGAAGAGATTCTTATGCTATTGTTTTCTTATCTTCAGATACATTACACTCAAAATGCATTTTAATAGAATAAGAAGAAACATTTTTTTATGTTTTACAATGAGGACTACCTAGATTTGCCAAGGACTACCTGATCCTCAAAGTAGGTAGTCCTTCTGACTACCCCTAAAAAAAGTTAGTGTCAAGCCCTGAGAGTCAATTTTTCATTATGTGATGCCTATAATATAAACATTAAAATAAGAAGCCAAGATTTTACAAGTACTTTGGCGACCAAAACCGTACAAAACTTTTTTCTCTCTTGTTGCAGTAAAGTGCAGTAAACAACTCTTCTAGCTACATGTAGGTTCCTCATTTTTTTTTTTGTCATACTTACACTATTCTATTTTTATGAACATTCTACACACATACTAGAGATCCAAAAGAAATTTCACAAACATGACAGAATAGGGTAGAATATCAACACTTCACATTCAAGAGACTAAGTTATATCTCGTGTGTTATTTTAGAATGCTCTTCACTATTCAACATCTTTACCACAAAATTCATTCAGATCTTTATTAAAGGCTCATTGTGCCTCAGAAATGCTTTTATTTTTCAAAAGGCTTCATATTTTTTATGTACTTTAATATTTTCCAAAAAGTGACTCATTGGCTTATTACCTGAGCCATCTTATAACTTTTTCTTCTGTTGCTATTTGACAATAAGTACAGATATAGTGATTTAGTAATTTGTAGTATTGTACGAAAGTAAAAATACTACTTTGTGTTTACATTTTGTTACTTTAATGACAAATAAATTCACATTCAACTTAACTTTTTTCAGGTGATATGCATCTTACATGCTCTTAAACCATTACCTTAACATTATCAAACTGATATTTTCCCTTTTTACAGAAGGAAACATTTATTCGTTCCTGAGGCATAATGTGCCTTTTAATGCTTTCAATGTGCACAGTAATACTACTATAATTATGTACTAATAGCATTACCCTAAATCTTTCCTCCATTAGAGACACCTCTGAGATAAGATCTGTGATGGCATTTGTGAGAGCTTCCTGTGGACTGTAATCTGCAGTGGTCTGTATCCGTAACACTACCTTGTGTTCTAAAGGGTGTGGGTTCTTGTAGCCAGTGAATAACACCTGCGGGTCTTTACGAAGCTGACTAAAATAAAGATAATCTTTCACATAATACAATTCAAATGCATGTTTGTAAATTTGTACACATGTACTTTTGGTCTGACTATTATACAGTTAATAACTATAAATAAAACTCTCGAACAAGATTAATAATTATTTAGGTGTTATAAAAATTTATTTGTTACATCAAAACAGATATATGTATATCTGCTGGAGATAAAGATTAACTTAACACTTTGCAAATTTGACAAGTAAATCAATGATGCATTGTTATTAAATTTGTTCAGTTTAATGAATTTTATAGATTAAAATTTTGATTTGTTATTACTTTGTACATGTATGCTTTGTTGTGTTTGACTAACTTACGTGCAAATCATGTTCCCTAATGTATGGTCTTCTTTATTTATGGTGAATATTGCTGCATTTGGTACTTTAGTGTCCTTCTCAATCTGGATCCTGTAATTCAATTAAATCAGTGCTTAATTAACAAAGGTAAAATATTTCATACTAATTTCTAAATGTCAGAATAATTGCCCATACTTCCTTATTGTACAGTTAAATAATATCATTTTATTTAATAAACTCTTATCAACCACTGAAAAGAATAGTTAAATTTCCAATCATCCGTGGGCCATGGGTGGCATAATTTATGATAGCAATTTAATATATATATTAACGCAAAAAAAACAAGAGCTCTTAAAAAGACAGCGTGCTCAACTATTCTCAATGTTTGATGGTAAAAGTTCAAAAAGGACTGGAAATCTGTCAAAATCTATGTCAGAGTTATGGACCTTGGATAGTGACCTTCTATTGTGCTCTCAAATAGTGTGTGAAGTTTCAACCCATTCCCTCTATTAGTTTTGGAAATACCAACTTGCATGCAAAAACTAAGTGTGATGCCAACACCAACACTTGGGCGAGTACTGTAACTTTTTATTCAATTAGTTAATCATTTAGTCAGGGTGAGTATTTTAACTTTTTATTCAATTAATTAATAACCCAAGGCATAATATTATATAACTTACGTAACAATATTTCCTACTAGGTGTAAGTAAAAATAAATTTTAAATAAAAATGTCAAAAATGACATTTAACTGTATAAAAAATGGCCTTAGTACTGTCAAAAAGATCTATCATGTGTCAAATATATTATAACTGAATAAATAAAATTGATTACAGAAATTTAAAAAAAATCTCAAACAAAATTATATAATGTTCTACTGTTGCCTATCCTCTGTCATGTGTCCAAATTTTCAATGCAAATTTATTATTTATATCAGTGTAATATAGAAAAAAAAATTGTTCAAAAAATATTTCTTCTGTTAAGTTTACATGCATTTAAATAATAAAAGCTTGCAAACAATCATAAAGTCCAATATCAGGCATTATGGGCATATTATAGTTTATGTGGGTCAAGCCCAAACCTCTAATAGTTATTGCTCATAAAAAGCATAGCATAATAAAAAAATAAAAAATGTCTTTTGCTTTGTCTTACAAGCTTATTTTAAAAGTTTTTCAAATTTTCTTTCAATTTCAAACTCTCATATGTTGTTATCAATCGAAAATGAAATATAAACATAAATCTAGTTTTGTCTATCGGCAATACTGGTTAAGTAAAGCGATTTAAAGATTGATTTGAAATATTTGAACGGAAAAATATTTTCAAACTCGCTGGCCGTGCATGGGCAAATATTTTGTTCAAAAATATTTTGTTTGAAACCAATTGACTCATTTAAACGCTTGCATTTGAACTACCCAATCAGATTTTGCGCACTTTTTGGAATTTAATTAAATGAGAGGATTTTATCACGATTTTTCAGATGTGACCGTTTTATTATTTTGTTAAAAGGTATTTATTTTTCATTTTTGTTCAATAATAGGTCAAAATTAATGTAAATATACGTTGTCTTAATATATTTTTCTTTACGCCAGATTTTCTTGCAGAACCTGCTACGGGTTTTTGAGCAATTTCGGTATGACGTTGCTTTGCCCAGAAGTAAAAATATCTCAAAGCGACGTCATATTTATAGGACTAACAACCATATAAATGTTGAAAACATATGAATCTAGTACAAAATTAATTAAAAAGGCTTTAAAACATAATTTTCTGATATGACAGTTTACTAATACTTTCACATTATACATATCATTTTTTTACGTTCATGTACAACTAGGATTTATTTACAGGATAAACAGAAAAAAAACTGACTTAAATGTTAAATCTTTCTGCAAGATAATTTTGCAGTAAGCATTTTAATTTAGCATTTTCTAGAAGTAAAAATATATAAGTCTTTTGGGGTACATCTGTATTATGTATTTCATCTTCTTTCTTAAAACATTTCTCATCATTGATCCCACATGAGTTACGAGTGTATTTGAGGACGAATGAAAATTTCAATCAATTTGCTTCAAATACATAACCAACAAACGTTTGGTTTGACTTGTATGGTGCTCAAAATTAAATAATTGTTCTTGAATATATTTTGATATTGATTACATACTTTTTCTCTCCTTCAAAGAGAAGAAATGACTCAAATGTTGGAGGAGCATTCATTTTCGAGTTCTATTGTTGTTGTTGTTGTTATGCACTTCCGGTTTAAAGGATAAGTATAGTGCTCTGTCGAATACGTTATCTCAACAGAATTTCGATTCCATCATCAGTTGAAAAGAGGCTCTTTTGAAATTAAATTCGTTTATAAGAAATGAAGAAAAGTTATAAAGTTATAGTTTATTTACAATTACCCATCATTTATTTTATAACAAAAGCATTGATGCATGTATTTCAAAAATAGTTTTGAATAGTTTTTATCACTTCTACAGTATTGAAAGGCATTCTGAGAACAAACGATATACTTGTTCCTATGGTACATACAGTGAATATGCTTCCAAACATTAATTAAGTTATATATATTAATGATTTCAATTGTATATAGATAAACAACACCTGAAAATGTTTAAGTGATGAAGTGTAATGATACAACACGTTATGTCAACAAGTTATCTACTGTATCTTGATAAAATAGATAAACATTTTATAATACTAAACTTTGAAAATAGATACTACGTTGTACAATAATAATTTGCTTCAATGTTATAAAAAGGGAAGAATACCAAACAATGGAGATTAATTCCTTTTTCTTTGGATTTTTTGTCATTGTGTTGGTTAACTCTGAAAAGTAAGTGCACGATATTCTTAAAAATTATATTATATATATGTATCTTATTCTCGTCTCCGTTGAAACATTTTTAATCATCTTTGATTATATAACTACGGGAACAGTGACTTAATGGTTAAGGCATCTGCTTCTCAACCCAGGGATCGTGAGTTTGAGCCCCAAACTTTGACCATGTTTCGTCATATGACACTAAATACCGCATATGGTTACTCCAATAAAGCGGTTATAAAGCTTTATAAGCTTTCATCACACCTTAAATAGCTAAAATACAGGACATAGACTCGTTTATAAATACATTGTTTAAATGTAAGCTTATATTGAACACTGATATATGTGTTATATGTATACACTTGATAAAATCAGAAACTTTATATTTATTGAGTTCGCAATTAGAAAATCATTAAATCATATTAAAGGCTTTACCAATCTAAAGAAATAAAAAAGTATATTTTCTTCTGGGGCATATTGTGCCTTTAAATGGTTAATTTATTACATGTACAAATGTACATATAAAATATGATAATGTTTGATCTTTCAACAATGACAAAAATTTGATCGAACTTGATTGTGTCGTATCAACTAATGGAAATGAAAACTGCTTTTGTCAAAATTGAAAACAAAAACATTATTCTTTGTATCTCTTTCTTTGCTGTCGCACTGTTGCACAACAACATTGCAAATGCAAAAGTAACGCTTGCTTTCTAAATTGGATTTATATAATGCGCAGACCTGAAATAGTCTAAATTGGAATTATTCTATCTTTCCCAGTTAAGGTTTTACCGAGATTCCATATTGTTCTAAATGCAAACATTTCACAATATGTTTGTTTAACTAGACAGCAGAATCCGCCAATTCTTGGTAAATATAAAATTTAATGTAAATCAACTCAAATGATGTATTCATTATATTTCAAGCACACACATCGAGAAATCTCGGACTGACACGAAAAAGGTTTTCAACAGAAACTTTTTAGAGGATATAAAACATTTAAGTAAACTTAAGGATACTGGTGCAAGAGACATACTTTCTGAGATATCAAATGACAACCAAAAGAACCATGACACATATCCTAAGGAGAAAGGTGGCATGGATAAATCAGATATTATCACAGATTTTGACAGAATAAGCAAAGAGGTAATTAAACAAAGTAATGTGAAAGTTAATCATAGTAACAAGACCGATACATACCACGAAATAAAAACAGAAACAGACCGGAAAATAAGTTCAGGGACAGTAAGAGACGATATTAAAAATAGCGACCGTGGTGTAAATAAAAACACAACTACAGCAGACAATATAGACACAGATCGAGAGGTAAAATCAGTTCAAGAAGAAACTAAAGAGGCTAAAAGTGAAAATAATATAGAGAACGTTCCTGTGAAAACTTCAGAGAAAGATCTTAAAGTAAAACCAAAGACCGGTCAGAAAGAAAATAAAAAGACACGTTTAGGGAAAAATACAGATTCAGATTGGGATGATAATAAAGAACAAGACAGACAAGAAGAAAATAGAAATACAGGTTTTAAAGAATCTGAAGACATACGCAATGAGGAGATAATCAAAGAAACTGGTCGTGGAAATGCTAAGGACACAGAACAAAAGAACACTGAAGATACGGGTAGAGAGGGAATTAAAGACACAGGTCGTGAGATAGCTGAAGAGACTAATCAGAAAGATACTGAAAAAGAAGATGATGACGGGAAACAAGATTTAAGTCGCGAAGAAAGTGAATATTCAGATGATGAAATGTATAAGAATGTAAAATATAGAAATAAAACCGATAATACTCATACTACAAAACATAATTTACCTCTTCGTATTCATGACAACAAAGGTAAATACATGTATGCAGGTAACAACGATCAGAAAATGGAAAGTAAAGATAATATTTTAAATACAGATGATAAAAAAGATATTCCAAACCTGTTTGAAAAGGATACTATAAAGGCTAAAAGTCACGCATACAAACCTATAAAAGATAAACTAACGCATAATAAGGAGATTAATGAAAATCTAAAACACAACTTAGAGGAAACCTTAGATATTACATTCAAACCTCAAATTGACGAAAGTGAATTTAAAGGATCCGACAAAGGAAAGTTACATGACAAAAAAGAGAAAACTTCCAAAGATAAAGAAAAAAAAGAAGGAGAAGTAGAAGGGGAAATAAGCACCATTCGAGATGAGATGGAGGAAGAGAAAAACGTACCGAAACAGTATATCAAAGCTAATACTGCCATTGAAGAAAAAACTAGCAGCACATCTGGTAAGCACCTAACAAGACTTAGTAGTATTTCTGATAAAATAACAACCTTAGCATCATCAAAATCTAATTTGACAAAAGTGCACGAAGGTGTCCCTAAAGACAATAATGGCATTTTCACTATAGATTATCATAGAACAAACAATGATGAATTCGATAATTTGACAACTCTGCCAAAACCTAGAACAGTTGCCAAAGAGTCGGTGATACATAAAGTTACAAGTAATTTGTTACCATCTCAAAATGTTTTGTCAGCAAAGAGCAAAATCACTCATGATGTTAAAGTTAGTAAAACACCCAAACGTAAAAATGTCGTTTTATCATGGACTACTGATTCTGTACAAATAAGTACGAAATCAAGATCTTTGAAGGAAAATATTTATTCTTCAACTACAGTTGAGAAAAAGAAAAGTATCTCTAAGAAAAAAATGATGGATATTGTCGGAATGTCAAAGAAACGATATCCGACTGAAACTACTAGACCATCTGCTAATTCGTCAACGAATAGAAAAATTTCCAGTAAAATTCCGTCAGTTCTCAGTTTTGAGAATAAAGAAACCAGTATTGAAACTTCAAACTCAGATAGGATTTCAAATTCGAAAGTCAGTGATAATCAAATGAGCGCTGCAGGAAATTTTAAAGAGACGGAAAGTCAAAGAACATTAAAAGAATACCCTAAAACAGATTTTGAAAATAACTATGCAGAAAAGTCGTCATCTGGCCCGTGTCAAGCCGGGTTGTAAGTATGCATTGTTTACAATTGTTTATATACTTTTTTCATGATTTGATCAGTGGCTGGACATGTTCACAAATCACAAATGCTTTGAATAATATTGACAGAAGTACTCATAATAATTAAATAGCATGCCTTTACTGATACTTTGTAGAGAAATATCTCCAAATAAGTTTGCCAGCCAAGGACTTGTTTTAAACATCATTTACATTATATATTTTTATTTTTAAGGGTTTATAAAACTTAGGATCCTATAATTCTGTTACAAATATGTGGACCGACTCTTTTGCTTTAAAAAAAAGAGGAAAAAAACATTAAACAATGTTCATGTCGATTTATTCTTTAATTTTTTGCCTTATGAATTGTATGAAATTCTATCTGTTTGTACAGGAAGCAAATCATTAAAAACACGATAAAACTAACTTGACCGGTTTTGATAATAACAGATTTCGATAAATTGAGTTTATTATCTAATGACCACACTATCAGATAATATGAAAGTATATTCAAAGGTCGGACAAACAATATGTAAAGGATCGGAAATATACGCAGCAATCAGCATTCCCGTTCCCGGGCTCCTTTGTTGTGATTTTTAATGGATATAACAACATATTTCTTTTGTATTGTTTTCTTGCAGAGATCCATCTGTACAATATACAGGATCTGCACTGGTAGCGGCAGCAGTTGGTGGGGTGTTCATTGGAGCATTTGCCGTTCTGATATTGCTTAATTTGAAACAGAAGTGTAAAAAATACGTAAATGGTGATTATAGGCGTGTACCAATGGAATATGACTTTGAACTAAATCCTAGATTTAAAAATAATTAATTGGTGTGTAATATCATGTAAATGTTATGTTATGCTATGTCACGTAAATGTCATGTCATATCATCATGTCATGTCTTGTCATCATGTCATATCATCATGTCATGTCATGTCATGTCATGCCATGTCATGTTATGCCATGTCATGTTATGTTATGTTATGTTATGTTATGTTATTTTATGTTATGTTATGTTATGTTTTGTTATGTATGTTATGCTATGTTTTGTTATGTTTGTTATGTTATGTTATGTTATGTTATGTTATGTTATGTTATGTTATGTTATGTTATGTTTATAATGATTCAGTTGCTTAATTAATGCTACATGTATCTATGAAGTGTCTTTTATATTACAATATATGTTTAAATGTTGTTAATTACTAAAAGTCCACTCGTAAGTTAACTTTAAATTTTCATTCGTGTTATTTTATATGGTTATTTTTAAAGTGTAAAAAGTTTTCAAAAGTTAAAATTGTTAACAAAAGGTTATAAAAAACAAAACAACAACAATTTAAAAACTTTATGTGTTGTTGAAATATTTACTCTAGGATGAGGGGTTAAGGCACAGATATATAAATAATTTAGCTCCATGATTAACGGAGTGAGGTGTTTTCAAAATTTGAGCGGTGAAGTGCCGTGTTTCAGTCAGGCTTCAAGTGCGATTAAATATTCAAACAAGATAGTTCTAAACAGACATTTACAAGCAAATGCATCGATCTGTACTATTGTCTGAATGATCACTGGTCACTTATTACCAGAATACCATTGAATATACATAAATTTCATTCTAACTACGAAAGTATAATTATGTTTACATGTCAAAACATTCTGTCAAACTGGTATCAAAGAGACAGTCTACACTAAGACTAAAGAGCATATCATATAATAAACAGATCTTTCAATGTTTATTTTTAACTTAGATAATTCATAAGTTTTTTCTTACTGAACAAAATTAAGAGCGAAAATTTTGTTATTTAATCGCACCAATAAAGGGCAATAAATATTAAAATAAAAGACCCTTTAAGATCAACACTCGCCGTTGAACTGGATAAACTTCATTACATTTCAAATGGCATTCCTTTCCATCAATAAATATTACTTATGCGGTGAAGGAATTGGTATGTTGTACCTGGTTTCTGGCGCGGAGGTTAGAGGTTCGACCATCTCTCTCAATATTCAACATTCCACACTGATGTAATACCTAGTTAGAGGACAACTGGTTAGATCATTAAGAAAGCAGTCAGTGATGTGACTAAAAAGTTATAATAGATACATCAACATATTTATTTATTACTAGCCTCAGAGACAGGGGAGGACCGATCGCTAATGTTGTAAGAACTTGGGCCCAACCCTTTTGCTATTTGTTATTTCGAAATCAATTTGTTTCTCTGTATATTTACATGTATATATTAGCAATAAAATATGATTAAATTAAAACTAGTCAGAGACTTAAATTACACTGGGACCAAAAATATACAGGTTTTTTTTTTGTTGTCCCAGTATTACAGAATGTATATTTATATATAGCCCTGTGGTGAACGGTTTGCACCATTTAACGGACTGGTTTTTTTTCTGCCTGCTTTCAAAACGTTGGGAAAATACATCGCACGTCCAAAATTATCTCGATGTCTCTTTGACAGACTTTTTTTTTTAAGTGTTGAACATGCAAATAGTGGCGTTCAACCTCAAATGTTTATAATTGTCACAGACGGTATAATTTCTAATACCGCCGGAAGTATACATCGCGACAGACGCATTCCATCGAAAATATTTGTTTATTTCACTAAGTTGGTGTCTTGCTGAGTACAACATGTTTAAAGCAAAGATTTTAGTGCTAGGACCATGTGAGGTAAGTTTCTTTGTATCAGTTATGTGTTTCTGAAAAAAAGTTTCATTATTTTGAAGAGCATGGAGTCATATTTGCGTTTGTCACTGTGAAAAAGTAAACGGTTTTGTCATGTTAGTGCAAAGCTACATGTATATGTATGAACATGATGAATATCTTGTGTTACTTTTCTGAATCCTTTAAGAATTTGTGCATGCTATATCCATAGGGTCATAAGCCATTTCGCTCCACACCAAGACGGTTCACACCAAGAATCTCTATCCTTAGAGGCGAGATATTGCCCAGACACGAAAATAGCACAATATCTCGTCGCGCAGTACAATTGGACTACTAAATTAGTAGCCAGGCAGTCAAAATGTCACAGGATGAGAAAAATGTGAAGCCTTACATGAACTGGAACCTGTGACCCTTGGAATTACGTACCACAGCTATTCCTTCTCTTACACACTACAGTATATTTTCTAACGGGTGAAAGTGGTTTCGGCGAACTACCGGTTCGGGGAACTTATCTTATAATATGAAATTAGGTGCTACCTATGGCGCGGAAAGCTTATGAATTATGATTTGAGCATAACATATTTAGTTACATGTAAACGAAGGTATTTTGTACCATATAAACAAAACGAATAAATTGGTGGTGTTTAACCTATCATCGGAGCGCTCGGAATATTCCGAAAATCTCCGAACGTGAAGGGGGAACGCTGGGCATGCGTCGGCGTTTGGAAAATCCCGTCCGCCATTTTTTGTTAATCTCTAATCACAGATGTTGTTTTAACGTTATTTTTAATGTGCTAATTTATCAAAAAGGATATGTTAAAGTAACTATTTATATTTATAATCGTTACTAAATTCTTATCAATGAAATGCAGGTTTTTTTCTGATTTTGTACATCATTCTTTCACCGGAAGTGTTACTAAGCATGCGTCTGCAATAGTCTGAATTATGTAGACGTGACTTTCCGCGTATAATAAAATAGATTGTGGTTTAGGAGAACTTAATTGATAGTGTTAAAAATATCTATTGTATACTGGGCACATCAATTATCGTAGGTGTTAATTTGTGGGTTTTCTCCATGCATTTTCATGCAATTAAAGACAAGATCTTTGAAAATTAAAACAATAATCAGGGCTCTCGATTGACACGGGGATCCGGGTTTTGACTCGTGAAAATCAAGAAATGCACAAATTTGACACGTGATAAAATCTGCTAAAGAGTCAATTTGCCACGTGGGATTTTCAACTATGCAATAATAATTACCTTAAATCCACACCTAATTACCTATCAAATCCTACATGTGTTCAAATCACACTAAAAAAATGTCACCGTGTGTAATACACAGCATTGTTTATAGCCTGTGCACTGAAGCGCGACAATTCAGTGGCTGCAATTTGACAGTGCTAAAAATAGCTCTACACAACTGATAAGAATTACATACTTGAGGTGTCAATTATTGATTGCTTTTAAAGGTTTATAATACGTCTTTGATTTACTTGGAGTGCCTGTACATTTGTGTTTTTCCATTAAATATTCCTAGTGCATTTAAAATTAATATGACATATACAGTAGCATACCAGTAAAGATATTTCTTTATATTTTTAATCAGAAAAGCTGCTGCTTAATTTATTCTTTCACAGTAAAGATGCTATTAATTTTTTATTTGTTTGTTTTTTGATGTCTTATTTTTCTTCTTTTTTTGGGGGGGGGGGGGGCGTATATAATTATACATTATAACAGGGCATTTTTTCCATGTTAAATATTATCAATTTAGACTTGAGAATCTACACAAAATGACCTCCAAAACAGTAAATTTTGTAACATAAAAATGATTCATGTAGTCAAATGACACTAGAAAAAAATTATTTGACTCATGAAAATTTTGGCCAAAGAGTCTTTGACTCGTGAAATTCTGACCCTACTGAGAGTCCTGAATAATTTTATTCATTATTTTCTTTAAGAATTTAATTTTTTATTTGTAGCCTACTTGTATGATATTTTTCATCTTCATTAATGATATTTGTGTCATAATTTAGTTTACAAAAAAAAAGTACCAGTGAAATATCTGAAGCACATTGTGTCAGACTCAGTCTTTGGATTCACCAATTTAAGTTCTCCAACTCCTTTACAACCCATACAGCACTTTATTTACAAAAGATATATTTATCAAACTTTTAATGTGTATTCTTTTTTAACAGAGTGGCAAAACAGCTTTATCAAATTTCCTAGCAGATGCAACGGACACATCTAGTGGAGATTATCATCCAACACAAGGTGTTAGGTATGAAAGTTTACTCCCTGAATGATACTGGTGTTCCCTGCCACAAGACACTTTACCAATGAATGCCTGTCTGAGATTAGCATATTAGAATTTCTTTAATTAATAGTGGATAAAATCAAAAGCAAGATTATCCCTTGGGCTGAGCTTTTAATGTTTGAAATAAGCTGGGTCATTTCTTAAAGTAGATGGGTATATAAGTAACAAAAAAGAACGTACAAATGTATGTGGGTGGCCTACAACATGTTGCAAGGCTTTTTACCCAGAGCTGCAAGGTCATGATCAAAGCCCTGAATTCATTAAATAGACTCAGAAAGATAAATGCTAAATGTAAAAAATTGCTGCAATTTTTAAAAATATTATATTTTAATATAAGTTTATTATTTTCATGATAAAAAAGTAAAGGTGTTATTGTCCTATCTTTTAGTTGAAATACTGTACATGTATTTGGTACACACTGTACAGATACTGATAGTAATAATTACCATATAGGACACCCAGCCAAAAAGTTCAAAATTCAGCATTGAAAGATAAAAGTATAAGAACTTGATAAAGGTTATGTAGGTACATCAATTTCTTACCATTTTAAATGTATACATGTACATTAATTTATATTCCAATCAACATCCTCAGTAACAGTCTTTAACCTTTTTTTTCACCATATCAAATCTTGCATTCAGTGAAGAATTTAGCCTCTTGTTTTTCCATTTTCAGAATTTTGGAGTTTGAAAATCACAATCCAAGTGCCGGACATGGTAGACAGTCTGCTGTTGAGGTAGAGTTATGGGACTGTAGTGGTGATAAAAAGTAAGATAATAATTTGAGCCGCGTATTGACAAAACCAACATAATGGGTTTGCAACCAGCGTGGATCCAAACCAGCCTGCGCATCCGCGCAGTCTTATCAGGATCCATGCTGTTTCGTTGTCAGTTTCTCTACTTGTATTAGGGTTTGAAAGCGAACAGTATGGATCCTGATCAGACTGCGTGGAGGCCCAGGCTGGTCTGGATCCATGCTGGTCGCAAACCCATTATGTTGGTTTTGTCATGACGCGGCTCATTTGTATATTTCTTGAATTTCTATTTGGGCCTTAAAGCTGCATGCTTCCAGCTGAGTCAAAGTATTTCAATAAAATCAAACCTGAGAAAAATGTTCTAAGATTTTAGGAAAAGTAAAAAAGATTCAAGTAATAATTTACATATAATGTGCAATAAATGACTGATATTAAAGTGATTTTACATCTATATTTCTACTGTATTACTAATTAATTCACTGCAGTGATTTTTCTCACTTAATTGGGAAGAGGCCTTAGCCTCTTGATTTTGGGAAAAATTATCTTTAAAATTGCTGTTTTGGGAAGTAAAAAAGCTGGTTTAAGTTTATATTTTTGGGAAAACTGCATGATTTTAAAGAAAATTTCAATTGGGAAGAGGCCTTTTTTCGGAGACTGTTATATAAGTAAAAAAAATCACTGGGCACTAAGGTACATTTTTGCATATTTTGACTTCTTTTTGGTAATTTACATAGGTTGATAATGTGTAAATTGCTTCCTTTTGGTTACTTCACAATATTCTACTTTTAAAAACATTTTCAAAATTTTCAAGAAATTTAGCATGCATTGGTAGGTTTGCTAATTTAAAATACAATTACAATTAATCAGTGATTAGAATGGAGCTTAATAACATTACTGGAAGTATTATATGAAATAAATAGATCTGTTGTAACACTTGCTAAAACTTAAAGACTTTACTCATGGTGAAGTGCCATATGGTTACAACATCAGGTGTCGAGAACTGTGTGGCAGCCGTAAAAGTCGCCCCAAACTTCATATCAGTTTTGTTATATTTTTCTGGTCCTTCCAGTTCATAGATTGCAATGTACATTTAGTGTTGAGGATTTATATTGTTAATCTTGATGATAGGTGGCATGAGAGATTGCAATTTTACTTTATTCTGAACTTATGAAATGACAAAATGATATTTAGCTTCATGTCTAGGGAGTAGAGAGACATATTTATCACTAGTAAACACAGATCTCTACTTGTAATGAAACAAAAACAATTCAACACATTAATTTATAATTGATAAACAGTTGTGTAGGGATCAGGAATATTTATATATCAGAGGAACACCTGCCTATTTAGACTAGAACCACCAGTGACAATGTACAGTTACTTTCATGTAATGCAATTTCATGGGACCTTTATTAATTTTAACATACTTTGTAAATTGACCAGCTGATATTAGACCAACAGACTGAAAAATCGGTACTGAGGTACTAATCTACTTAAATAAATATTTCAGCTTGAAAGTAAACACTTTACAGACAAGTGCTACTCATTAATATTCGACCATGAACAACTTTGATGGGCTAACCAAAAGTGTTTGCCTATTATAATATAAACAGTCCATCTAAATATATCCACAGAAAAAATGAATAGAGCAACCTAAAATGTATTTTTACAAACATCATCAGTTACTGCATCTGGCACAGTAAACATCTTCATTTATTGCAGCAGACAGTTTCTAAGCATGTGCAGAAGATATCAGTTATGTAAATGTCTAAAATGAACAATTACTTGCAAATAAATACCAGCTAATGTCATTTTTGCTGGCAGTCTTAGTTTTTAACTGGCATTTTGCCAGTATGCAAGCTTAAATTTGAACCCTGGACTATATCTAACCAAGTCTGCAATTGTTAATATTTTGTTTTCATGCTTTTTAATATTAGAGGAATAAAAATATCTTTTCCAAGTGATCTGCTCTTGTACAGGTTTTTTTTATTTAAGGTTACCATAAAGTATATTTATAACATCATGTTAATATTTGATAATTTCAGGTTTGAGGCATGTTGGCCGGCAATGGCTAGAGATACCACAGGAATCATATTTGTTTATAATCCTGACCAACCTAACCATGATAAAGATCTAGAAAACTGGTAAAACCTTTTTTTGTTTTAATACATGAGCCTGTATAATATTAAAGGCCTATTATGTCTTTCTCAAAATCTGTTTATTTTTGGTATCTTGTTGCAGTTTCCAAAAACAAACTCATTTGCTATACACATGAACCATCTTTGCATCATTCGTTCTGTTGGAAATTGGTATAATTATAGTGAAGTGCTAAATTGTATGGAAGTGACAGTCAAAATACTACATTGTTTATATGTAGTTGCCTGTACGACAATTACATGTAACCGCATGTTCAGTGCTACTAAAGTCTTATTTCAGTTATAAAACATCTAACATGCACTTACCATAATCTATTAATTAAACATTATTAAACACATGTTTGACATTTCTAAAGAATTAAAACAAATATAATTATGAAACAAATATGTATTTGAAAAAATTGTAGGGGCTGTTCATACTTCATAATAACTGCAAAAATCAAGAAATTTGATGTCAACAACCGTTAACTTGTTTAATAATAAAATGACAATAAATAGAGGATAATTCAAGTTTTATTCTATGAATACAGGATTTATTTGATATTTCTCTTTTTTTACCCTAAAATTTGAAATACTTCACCTTTAATTTTGTGTATTGGCTGAATTTAGATGAAAGAAGCCCAGTAAGACACCAGTGAAAATACAGAAAATATCTTTCACTGCAGTGAAAAAATAAATTTTTACAGTGAAAATAAGGAAAATGAAAATAAGCAATTTATATTGATATTTCTCAATATTTCAATTATAAGCATAATTATAATAAATGTAAATCTTGAATATTTTCTATGTTACAGGTATGCATATTTTATTGATGACCAGGGTATAAAGGAAACATCTTGTTGTGTTTTTGCTCACCATAAACCTAGTGCCCCTGACAGGGAGAGAGCACAATTATGTGAGTCTTGCTAAAAACATTTCTAAATTTTGTTTTACTAATGTGATCTTATTTTTCCTAATTTTTTCTGTATCTTTTAAAAGATTTTAAATTGCACAGAATGACAGGGATTGGTTGATGTTAGAGTGTACAGCACCACTGTAGCAATAAATATTGTAAGCTATGAAATCAATGCTAAAATATTCTAAATCTCATTGTAAGCACAACTATT
Source organism: Ruditapes philippinarum (assembly GCF_026571515.1). Classification (NCBI taxonomy): domain Eukaryota; kingdom Metazoa; phylum Mollusca; class Bivalvia; order Venerida; family Veneridae; genus Ruditapes; species Ruditapes philippinarum. The sequence continues at coordinate 251,686 of NW_026853897.1, forward strand.
TGCAGAAACGCAGGGCGCCGCGGTCCTACACACACCTGTATTATCGTTTACTCAACACCTGGTTATAGTTTTGCATGCATTTTCATATGTCATTAATAAACTAAATGTATTCACCTAATACATCACACATACATTGTAGTTATAAGCATTTCAAAGGCCTAGAGCAACAAAGAGACCTAATATGTCCATTGATTTAATTATGAAAAAAAATATTGTTAAAAATAAAGCATGTAAGATTTATTTTCAAATAACTTAGGATATTCACTTGTCAGATCAAATCAAATCTTAGGGTCAGGTTCATAATTGTAGGGGTAATGACTAACACCTATAATTCGAGCATATTTTTTACTAGATTAACTCCCATTAATTAAAAGGTTTCTTTTTTTCTTTCATTTCTAAAAATGCTCAGGTGCACCGTCTGACTTGCAGCTATTGTTTTATCATATTTTATTTGTTGACATGGTAATTTTATATGTTAGATCTGTTTCTAGATTTCTTACTGGTCAGTATAATGGTATTCTTTAAAGAAATAAAAACAAACATGGTTAAAATTTTCCTGGCATTTTTAAATTGGTCTGTTTCAAGTGCATTTATAATACATTTGAATTAAATAAGTACAAATTAAATTTTATTTGGGGCACCCATGGCTGAGTGGTTATTGTTATGGTATGGTTGTCAACTTCAAATCATTAGTCCAGATAGTCCCTCCCAGCTGTGGGTTCATACCCTGCAAAGCTGTAAAAGACTTCAGATTGTGCTGTTAAGTTACCATATATGAAAGCTTTGTGGTTCTACCATTGTGCCTGAAATAAAGCAAGGTTGGGCACCTAAACTCTTCCTCCACCAGTTAAGCTGTCAAAGTCACCATAATCACCTTTATCATGTCAAAACAAACTTCATTCATGAAACACATACATGTACATCTAAACATTGATACTTTAATTTGTTATCACTGTATATGATATTACAAATATATATATGCATTAATACTTATTAGCTATAAATATCAGAGCAGTCTGTACCATTTTTATAATGTATTACTCTTGATGTTGTAAAAATTTTACTAAACATCTTCATATTTCTATATACATTGTATTACCCCTTAGTAATTCTAACACTAATAGGATATTATTGTAACTAATCACCCTGTTGAATCTCTGTGTGGATTTTACCTGCTTAGAAATTGGAACCGTCTATAGACTGGTTTATTGATTTTAGATAAAAACATATAAATTGAAACAACACAGTCACAATCTGGACAGAGTGGTTGCTTTGATTTGATAGTAAATTCGTTATTGGTGCTAGCATTATAGCAATTTAAAGGTACTCCATTGAGTTTTTTTTAAATTAATGAATAGACTTGAAATATTTCACCTAGTCTTGTATACCATTCGATGAAGGTCTGAACTTATAACTTGCGTGCAAAATTTCAGATAATGCCCCCATTCTATTTTCCAAAAATATTTTGAAATAAAATTCCAATTCGCACTCAGTCTGGGCTAAAAATCATGCAAAAATTGATTTTCAGTTAATTTAACACTTCATTGATTGGATTAATATATCTTCTTTTTTTTTCTGTTTAAGGTGTATCACTTGATCTATACAAGCATTTCACATTTTATGTTTTTAGGCTCTGTCACCTCAGTGGAGGTCCTTTTAAAGCTTATATACATGTATTGTATATGATTATATTTGCAATTTAGTTATTATACTAAATAAGAGAAAGTGAATGAGGCATTTTTTCTTTCAGAGTGCCTAATTTTCCCCCTAAAAGTGCCTGAAATTTCACACTACAATACTTATTAATGAAGCCCCAAGATAATTTACTGGGAAAAGCATATGTAGTACATGTATTTCTTCCATATAAAACCCCTGATATATTGTCATTAAATTTATTATTTATTCATTTGAAACCCAATGAAATTGTTGTTATCTCTCTTTAGCTAAATATGTACTAGATTTGTACTAGTTTATATGTCATTTTCCCCAATTAATATGTTAGTATAATATAAAGAAAGAAACATTATATAAATTGCACATTGCATGTATGTAGCGAATGCACCAGCCCGGCCATCTGGTAAGCAATTGTCTCCTTGTGTTGTTCTTTATTCTTTGTAGCTTCTGAGCTTATGTCATTCTTTTGTCTTATACAAACAAATAGATGTTATTTTTAAAAGAAACATGAATGTCTCATTCTGTATGTAATCCTATTGAAAATTGACACTTATATATATATGAGAGTAGGCACTATCATAAAATTGCAGAACATTGACAATAAGATTTTAAGAAAAGTAAAAAGATTTAATGACTGATTTTGCAGTATTTATCACAATATTTCTACAGTGTTACTATAACGAACATTGTAGTAAGGGCTATTTTTGCATATTTTTGTTTAATCTTTACCCGGTTTTGGTTATTTCCCATGTGGATTGCAAGCATGGCAAGTGCTGTTTGCAATATGTAAATTCCTTTCTTTGTTCACTTCCCAACATTATAATACTTTTAAACACAAGTATAAAATTTTTCATTATATTAGCATGATTCGGGAGGCATGATGCTGTAATGTTTTCAATTTCTGCAGAATCTATACATTTTATATATTTGTGGAAATTAATTAAAGATTGAATTTGTGGCAGTCAAGGCTGTGATAGTAATGGTATTTATTTAGGAAATTTTTTTCTATGAAAATATGATCTTCCGTCAGAAAATTGCCTTATTTTATGATGATTTAAATGAGTGTTTTTATACCAACAGCATAAACTTTCTCTTTTTTTGTCAGAAATTATTATAGATTGTGTGCATTATTTGTTCATTTTTCAAATGCATGTCCTTGTATACCTTTGTTTGAGAATGCCATATTTGTATTAAAATTATATAATTATATATATTTTGTCGCTATGTGTGCATTATAGAAACCTTATGTTATATTTTATTTTGGTAGGTAGTTACATTTGTGGATGATGTATTTAAATTTTGTATTTTGATATCACCATTGATTTCAGTATGTTTAGTAAATTGTAAATAAGTTTTAGATGATTCTTTGATGATTCTTTGATCACGGAGCAATACATTAAGGTGACCTACCTGATATTTTTTTCAATCCCATAAAAATTGTATCTGTTATCTATATGGTTCGTAAAACATCGTTAAAATTCAATGGTCGCTTAATTGGAAACAATTTGGTAGTACGTACTCAGTGAACTTATTATACTTTATACAAGTAAATATACCCAAAAATATAACAAATAAGCGAAATATTAACGTTTATTGTTGTGACGGTCATTTCTCAGAAAGGTTTCTAACATTGACGTATTTTGCATAATAAAATAAAATTTTACTTTCTAAAAAAAAATAATTCTTAGCTTAACTTCATCGTTTCTTTTTGGTTTTCGTGTAAAATAGCATGCTTTATTATCATAGTTAAAAGTCGAACTGTACTAACATGTGCGTCAAGTACGAGTATTTACCGTACAAAGAGTCTGGTATTCTTACAGGCTTACGCGGCTACATCTGTAGGCTCTCACAACCAAATACCATAAACATTTAAGAAATCTTGTTGTTGTTTATTTTCCAGCAACATGTTTCAGCAACATTCCTGTGGTACATACAAACATTGAAGAAGACAGTGAGGCCGTGAGGAACCAGTTTAGTCAATTCCTGGCCAAGTTGACAGTGGCAATGTCAGACAAAAGAGAGCAAGAGGAACTTAGTATCATGAACCATCGATAAAAACAATTAAACTATTCTGTGATAATTATTTGTCTTTGTAAACTTATTTATTTTCTTGTGAAAAAAAATTGGATCTGTTTATAGTTCTAATTAATTCAGATTCACTGTAGATTACTTTGAGTATTGTTGAGTAAACGTTTGTTCTAGTGGTGTATTCAAAACTGATTTTTTTTAAAAATGGAACCTGGATGGTTACTATGCCAACGCGGCATAGATCAAAGTCATAAATGATGTAAAAAAAAAATGATGCATACGTTTCCTCCACCGCTATAGAGCATAATTTACATAAAATCCCGGGACTTTCCGAAAAGTTTATTTACTAATGAATGATGACATTTTCTTTGGGCTTCACACCTCTCTTGATGACTTTTATACAGAGGAGAAAGGAACAAAGGTAATTTTGGCGCCAAACATATGAAATATAACTTAGTCTTCAGTACATTTTTATTTCGAAACACACTTGTCTGATATGGGTCTGCTCCTTTAATATTATCATTGCTTTTTCATTATATAATACATTGTTGTTGAACATTTATTTTCTTTCTTAAAAACGTCTTAATACAAATTAGTGTTTGAAATTATTTTTGTCCAATATGATCTCGGTATTTCAAATAAATCGTAACATATTTACTTTAGTAAATAGATAAACTGTTAATCAGTCTAGTAAATGGTAAATAGTTATTAGTGTTTGAAATTATTCTTTGTCCAATGTGATGGCAGTATTTTCCAAATTTTGAAAGAATTTATTTAAGTAACTGAGCTTTTAACAACCAGTGCTACTAACCAGGTAAATCGAATAAACTGATTAACCGACGCTATTCCCATTGTGTGCTTTGGAGGCGGAGCTACAGGGATATTGGTTTTTTGTTTTAATTCGTGCGATGCACAAGAGAACAGTTAGCTAAGACGCTCGTCTTATAATATCGTGGACAGTTTTTTTTATAGAAATACATAGGATTAAAGAGAAAGTTGCCCTGAAAAAACAAACATATTTAATAACTCACATTTTCTCTCCACTAACAAAAAATATATGTTATAGATGGTGAACAGTTTTTTTAATCCGAGTTTTTAATCTGAACGTTTTTACTGAAAACATTACTGGTTTCCTAAAAGTCTTCCGGCCCTTCATCGTTTCGTCCAGTACAGTCTATTTTACCTGAAGGGCATCTATATTACTTCATCAAATCAGAGAGTTATTTGTTTTCTATGCAATACAGCAGTTAAAATAGTACAGCGATTTATATGGTTTGAAGTTTTGCATGTTGTTTAAAGTTACCTTAGAAACTTGTGATATTTAGAACACCTGGGGAATTTTAGTTTGAATGTCCATGTGCAATAACTGAGACCCCATTTCAGGTGAATCAATAATTTGAACAATGTATTTTCAGACGACATGGAAAATGTTGGAAAGTTGTGTGTGTTTTTTTTTTTTTTTTGGACAAAATTAATATTTTTTACTGGCACTGAATTATATTCACAATAAAAAGGTCCGAAAAGCTGCTACAGTTAAAATTTGTTAGTACAAATTTAGGTTTTTAACAACTTTAGCTACATGTAGATCGTTTAGCGATAAATTTTGATTATCATATAGATCTATACAGTACAATAGTATGGTAGCTAGAAATGTATTTTAAACGAGTTTATGTAAGAACTGAAATGCACTCAACCTAGCTCCGAAATTAATTTTTGTCACAGCCTCAACAAATGATTTTTTGAAATATTTATAAGCTATCGTGCGCTAATATCGAAAGTAAAATAGTTAGGATAACGTGTTCCTTTTTATGCGCAATCAAATAAAGAACTATCCCTTGCATTCACTACGTAATCTCTACGTAATAGCGGTATGTCTTAATATCAAATATCAGTCATATTCGCGGAATAGTCCAACAATGCCGACATTGAATTATGCATTGCAAATTTTTATAAATATACAGTGCTAACAATTAAATTCAGATGGATTTATGAGGCATATCTATATATTAAGTGAGGCTGCATCATAAACAATCAAACTATATAATATTGAGTGTATAATAAAGGAATAAACTATTTTGACAGAAGTCACGAAAACATATTAAAAACACAGGATTCTACCACGGATAACATGAAGGGAAATGGATAAAATTAAGGGAAAAGCTTCCAGAATCAGGAATGATTAAATTGCTGGCACAATACGTAGATTTAAGTTGATGTCCTGTATGTTTCATTAGGACACCGCATGATTTATCTTGTCTTGTCACCAGTAAAATTTTCTCAAAACGAAAGTGAAAGTAGAAATAAACAGTCTACTGAAATCCAGTGAAATCACAAAAAAAGGTAAAATTTCTAGGGCATTACAAAATATGAGTATATGTATATATAAATATTAAAAACGCAATTTAATTTTAGGTCTGAAACAGTAGTCGAGAGGAAAAAAAATGAGGAAAATAAGGAAACCGGTTGTGATGTAAAGTTATTGGATTTACAAAGACAGCGCAACAGAAAATATTTTTCATATCACTTAAAATTGAAATTTATTTACGTGCGCTTAATATGTATTAAAAAGAGGATATTGAATGAGTGTAAGTTCAATGCTGAATTTATTGCACGAGTTGAATAAAATTATATTATGCGACCTCTGGTGAGCATAATATTTACTTTATTCAATGAGTGCAATAAATTCAGTAATGAACTGAACAAATTTAATATAATATTCTATTTAACACATACTAAAAATAAAGACCGTTTAAAGTGAAATCAGAGTCATTTTTCTTTGACGCGCCTATAGTTTAACGCTAACATTTAGCACGTCTTTACACTATGTTTGTATAACGCTAATGACGTCATGTCAAAATATATGCACGGCCGTACAATACCATATTTACGGAGTCGCAAAATCGGCACTGGTGTGTGATAATATAATGCTTTATCACACACCGGTGCCAATTTTGCCACTCCGTAAATATGGTATTGCACATCTGTGCATATAATTGACATGACGTCATTAGCGTTATACAAACATTGTGTAAAGACACACTTTAAATATGCAGCCTGACTGGGACTTGAGCCCGGGACCCCTTGAATACAGTGTCGAAGCTGACTACCGGCTAAGCTATCAGTCCGCTTGCATACTCCTATATTGCTATATCATTGTATTCTCTTTGTTTGATTGGACTGGTTGAAATTCATAGAAATCCCTAATCAAGGTATCATTATTTAACAAAACATAATATATATTTATTAAATATCACAAGTAACAATACATCAATATGACTGTCAGACAGATCTTGAAACAAAATAAAGGGCTTTAAAAGCCCAGGCCACATACAGAAATAGTAGTCTTTGCTTTGATAATGAGCTGACAGATAGGGGAATTTTGTAAAGGGTGGCTTAGCCTGTCTGTTGTGATTAAATGTCTAAAAAGTACATCATGGTATATTTTAGCCACCATAGAATTTATCTAGCAAAAAATCTAGCTATTTTTATTTGTACAAAAATATAGAAATAGTACAATGTATAATTAGTAAAATGTTCACCATACATGTACAAATAATGAAACTATTAACAAATGTCGGTACAGCCGCGGTACGGTATTTAGAGGGTCACGGGTTCGAGTCCATGTCAGGATGCACTTTTTTCTCACCCTGTGACTGATATAACATTTGTATAGCCCAGGTAGAAATTAAATCACAATGCTAAGTAACCCTGGGAAATTCGAAGAAATATTTGCATACACAGTAGGTTTATAACGATTCAGAATTTTAACAAGTAAAACGTGTAATTATAAGCGGCCGAATAGCTCGGAGGAACTCGAGCCGCGAAATGGTATTCCGAGTGTCAGGGGTTCGAGTCCCTGCCAGGCTGTTACATATCAATATAAATCTGTCAAGAAAAATAGGGAGGAACTGTCTACAATAATTATCACCCTAAATAGGATTCGGATCGGGTTCGGACAGTCTTTGATGAAAAGTCAGAAGATGAACTTGTAAAGGGGGTGGGGTGCTAGTCTGATTACCATCATTTGATGTCTGACGAACCTCATATCTAATATATATTGGTAAGAATATAAACACCTGTTTGCTGAATTTAATATCAAAAATGTTGCAATTAATTAGTAACTAAATCTTATATGCGTATGTAAACTAGGATTAAAACTAATTAATCTTCGGCGTAAAGCATGTAGAAAACCGCGAGGTCACAAACTTTAAAACTTTAATGTAAACATCACAATAATACTTCTTTACATAATATTTCTATTCTTTGACAGGGACACGGAACATCTCTTACATGTTTAAGAAACAACAAATTTACATAATATATCTATCTAAGATATTCTTTTACTTCTGAATAGTAACAGACGCAAAACACGGTACTTAAGCGCTTAGACGAACGCATACGCACGCTAAATAAGAAACGCACGCTTTCAGATGCACGATAAACGAAAAACGATACACGGAAAACGTTAAACGCTTGAAAACGATGCACGCTTGAGAAAGCGTTTCAGCAAACGCACGTTGCACGCTATACGCACGCACGTTACACGCACGAAAAACGCTATTTTTGACAACCGAAACGTTCACCCTACTGTATATTTGTAAGTATGGTTTGTATTTAACCGATTTGTAAAATTTCTTCAAAGAAATTTGTCAAATTTTATTTACTCTGAAATAGTTACTTTGAATATTGTGTAATGTGAAAACATAACACAAGTTCTACAGTTTTGTAGATGAGTCAGTGTACTAACGTGCATGGTTCACAATCCCCAAAGAACGCGTTCACCATTCCCAACAGTGCTTCGGGCACTTTTCTGGTTGTTAATGCCTTACAGCATTTTCAAGCAGCATACATTACCGTTATTGGTAATTTCACTGTTAGGACAGAAGTACTTTAACGAGACCCATGTCCTTAGTAAAAGTTCTACTGAAGTTAGACAGTATGGTTTTTGATATATATGCAGGTATCAGTAATTTGTGTTTATGAGTTGAAAATGTCGGGACGCCATTTTATCCTTGGCGGGGAAGTATGTCACAGGGTCATTTTGTCTTTGCTAGAATACTCTGTATTTCATACCCATACTCTATATCATTCCCCTATCGTCTCTTTTTCAATCATTCATATCATTATTCAACTTCATACTAATAACTTCATTTGACCTATAACACGTTGACGGGCCTCATTCACTTCATTTTTGAATTCGGTCACGAAATATAATATTAAAGGACTGTAGCTAAGTTTAAAAAAATAAAATGGCCACTAGACATGTAATTAATTATGTTCTAAACCAGAATATAAGATATAATAAAAATTAATGTAATGCATTGTTTCTATTTTATTTTACTTTTTATTATTATACAAATGTGAAAATGGCATGTAAATTAAAAAACTACTTGCGGTACTTGGTTGGCCGAAATATGGAATTTTCCCGATAGTGTATTGTTGAAACAGTTCTTACCTAATTTTAAACAAGGACATATTGATTGTTATTTATTTTGTTATAATGGCGTGCAGATGTATCTTGTAATGGTGTGCTCAGTCATTTATATTTATATGTAAAAGAACAGTTCTGTTATGAATTATATATAGATAAGATTAATTGTAAATCATTTAGAAACGCTCTTATACGCCTTCGAGTGTCCTCCCACAGGCTTAGAATTGAGTCCGGAAGGTATGGTCGAGGCCGTGTAGAACGCCACGAAAGAACTTGTCAATTCTGTGATGCTAACGAACTCGAAGACGAATATCATTTTGTTTTAGTTTGCAGTGCTTATGAAAATCTACGTAGCCAATATATTAAGCGTTTTTTTACATTAGGCCTAGTATGGCCAAATTTATAGAACTACTGCAATCTAAAAGCCATAAAGTACTTACAAACTTATATTATTATTTAAAAAAGGCAAACATCAGACGAAATAATAACTTTAGAAATGTTCAATAGTATTATTATGCAGTTTTGATTATATATACCTTGATGTTCTTGCTGTATATTATATAAATAATTTGTCAAACAAATTCGATTAAAAGCAAAGTTAAATTTTGTTCTCCGCTAAAATTTAGTACTCTTCATTATTCATTTACAGAATTGATTTAAAGATATGAATATATAATTGATTAATGGAATTTTGTCAGTATCTGTGATGTATTACATTGTATGTATTAAATATCCCATTGCTCAGTATTGTATTGATTTGTTTTTTAGCTCGACTATACGAAGTATATGGAGAGCTGTCCTACTCGCCCCGGCGTCGGCGTCCGCGTCCGCGTCCAGATTTTAGATTAAAGTTTTGGTGCAGTAAAATATTTTTCACTATAACTTTGTCATTTCTTAAGGTATCAACTTCAAACTTCAAATATATGTTCCATATCATCAACCACATCTTATGTGACAAGGTTCATAACTCTAGCACCAATATTTACAGATTTATCTCCCCTTGAACTTAGAATTTTCCTCAAAAAATGCTATTTCTTATTGTTTCTTCTTTATTTCTTAAGGGATCAATCTCATACTTCAAATATATTTACGTTATCATCATCCCCATCTTATGTGACAAGGTTCATAACTCTAGCACAAATATTTTGAGATTTATCTCCCTTTAAACTTAGAATTTTCCATAAAAAATATTATTTTTTACTGTTTCTTATTTATTTCTAAAGGGATCAACTTCATACTTCAAATATATTTACGTTATCATCATCCACATCTTATGTGACAAGGTTCATAACTCTAGCACCAATATTGCAAGAATTATCTCCCCATAAACTTAGATTTTTTTACTAGAAAAATGTTATTTTTTATTATAACTTTTTTATTTTTAAAGGTATCTACCTCAAACTTCAAATACTTATTCCTTATCATCAATTACATTTTATGTGACAATGTTCATAACTCTTAAAGCAATATTTACAGATTTATCTCTCTTTGAACTTAGGATTTTCTTTAAGAAATATAATAACTTCTTTACTTTTTAAGGTATCTACTTCAAACTTCAAATATATATTTCTTATCATTACACAAATGTTGTGTGAAAAGGTCCATAACTCTAGCATGACTATTTCTAGAATTATTCCCCTTGATCTTGGAATTTATGTTAACAAATGTTATTTTTTTACTATAACTTAATACATAATTATACATAATTGATTTTCCTTTCATAATTTTGTCCTCCTTACTGCGTCCAGTATTTTATTAGTCGAGCTTCGCTGTCTCCTGTGACAGCTCTTGTTTCATTGTAAAATATGTGACCTAAAATTATATTTCAAAATGCTTGTTATTACGATGTACTTATGTGTGTACAAGTTATGAAATAAACTCTGTTCTGTTCTGTTGTTTTGTACCTACAGAATCTACTTGTTCGTACCTATAAAATCAACTATTTGTAACAACCTTACAGTAATTAAAAATGGAATTAATATATAAACATATTAAAACCTTAAAGCTGTTTGTTAAATTAATTTTAACAATCCCAAACTCATTTAGCCCTCACTTAACTTGCGCCGAATCACCCCTATTACATTATATAACTGGGGAAAGTAGCCCTTTACATGTAATATGTTGTATAGGTAGTAAAATGTAAACAAAGCTGTATGTTGACTTCGATACAAAATACTGATAATTATATTGGTTGTCAACACAGAAAAAAATGTAGCAAAAGTAGTTCATGACTATAGATTTTAAATATTTTTGTGAAAACTGTAACAAGATACAAAAAATCTTAAGTTTTTGAGAAATAAAATTGATACCATTTCTGAGACATAATGGTCCTTTAAGGTTAAATACTATAAAACTTTTCATTTTTAGCTCGACTATTCGATAAGAATAAGTAGAGCTATTGTAGTCACCCGAGCGTCGGCGTCCGCGTCGGCGTCGGCGTAACCACTTATGTTAAAGTTTTTGTAATAGTTCAAATATTTTCAAAGTCCATTGACATATGGCTTTGAAACTTTGCACACTTGTTCACCATCATGACCCCAACCTGTAGACAGGAGGAGGTAACTCTATCAAGCATTTTGACAGAATTATGCCCCTTTTTCAACTTAGAATTTATGTTAAAGTTTTTGTAATACCTCTAATATTTTCAAAGTCCACTGACATATGGCTTTGAAACTTTGCACACTTGTTCACCATCATGACCCCCACCTGTAGACAGGAGGAGGTAACTGTATCAAGCATTTTGACAGAATTAAGCCCCTTTTTCGACTAAGAATTTACGTTAAAGTTTTTGTAATAGTTCAAATATTTTCAAAGTCCATTGACATATGGCTTTGAAACTTTGCACACTTGTTCACCATCATGACACCAACCTGTAGGCAGGAGGAGGTAACTGTATCAAGCATTTTGACAGAATTATGCCCCTTTTTCGACTTAGAATTTACGTTAAAGTTTTTTGTAATACCTCAAATATTTTCAAAGTCCATTGACATATGGCTTTGAAACTTTGCATACTTGTTCACCATCATGTCACCAACCTGTAAACAGGAGTAGGTAACTCCATCAAGCATTATTTTTTACTATCATGCACTAGAATAGTCGAGCGTTGCTGTCCTACCGACAGCTCTTGTTAATATACAAATACATAAATGTGCATGTTTTGTATTATGCTTTATCTAACGCGTTTATCTTAAAAGGATCTGTATTTGAAAACAAGAACTCTTAAACATTATTTAGCGCACCACAATGGCCGAGCTTTGACATCCCTTTCGTCTTTCTGTTATATAGCATTAAAAGAAATTAAAGTTAAAAAGATAATATTATTGCAATGTACAGTTTCCGCAATCTGAAACGCTAGAGCAAACGTATGACTGCGTCTTTGAACTTTTGGACGTTTGTGGCTATGTGGTAATTTCAAATTACTTGCCACTCACTGCTGTTGATTCGATTCCCGCCAATTCTTTCAGGTAAGGAAAATACCAAGCTTACAAAACTTCGATGATTCTACTCAGGTGCCCGCTCGCAACAGAAGTGCACCCCAGGTCTTCAGAAGTGAGCTAGAATCTCGTGTGTATCAGATGCTACTAACAGTTGTGAGTGGTCTCATCTAATGAATTTAGTTATATCATTTAGTAAATTCAAGTGATTTTGACCTTTACCGAATCGTTGTGCCGCAATTTTGGTTACCAAGGAATTTTAGCACAAATGTGTTCGTTTCCTGATAGATATTTCATGAACGGGAGGGGCCAGAGACTTGGTGTCGATCTCATTTGCAGATTTAATACAAAAATGAAACAGAGATAAAAGTTTTTTTTAATTGTCTGGACAATCGTTTTCACAACGGCCCGGGAAATGAATCCCTTGCTCGTAGCCTCGATTCTTGAGTTTCCGGCCTTCTCTAAACTTATAGTATATTTTAAAGGGGATCATATTTAACATTTTTTGGGGTTTTTTTTTACACTTTTAAGATGAACACAGGTTTTTTTATCAATCTGGTCATATTTTTTTCTTCCCAGGTCCGATACTTCTGCCTGTGGTACGTACACTTTATAAATAATATCTGGTCATTGTATGAAAGTGAAAATGAGAAAGCTTTTCAATATAATAGGTAAAACTCTGTACTTTCTTTCCCTAATTTTAATAGGTAAGATGTTATTATTTTTGCTATGTGATATTTAAATAGGATTTTATTTCTATGTAGTTTCATTGGTTTATTAATTTATTCTTAAAAGACTTAACTCAAGAAAAATCTAATATTGATCGCCATAGACATAGAATATATTAATTCAATTTATTAGTCACTTTTATACTATTGAGAATTGAACATAACACTCATTCTAAATAATCTAAATACAAAATTATTATGTTCATTGTTCAACTCAATATTATCAGCAATAGGATACTTATTGAAATGATATCAAAAGATATTAGTCTGATATTTGCTGATAGTAAAATAACGTGTCTTATTTTGTATAACATGTATTTGTTCTTTTTTAGTCCAGACTCCAATTTGTTTGATGTCAGTATATGAAAGGTTCAATCAAATAGATCATAATAATCAAGATATATTAACATGTTGCTTCTATTCTCAATCTAAATCTATATATTTTACATACATGAACATATAAAATTAACACCTAATTCTAGACCGAGAATGGAAACCACCCGACCGCCCCATTTTTTCTTCAAAATTTGAATGATAATCTAGTAATTTATTTTCTATTGCCTTAGTCATTGCATGCTATTGTTACAATACTCGCATTCTTTTTGCAATTGTTTGCAAATACACACGAAAACCCTTGTTTTGTAAAAGTATATCGTATTCTGCACGCAGAATTCTCTTTGTTTAAAATTTAAGTATGAACATTATCAACTCCGTCATAATTGAGCCGCGTCACGACAAAACCAACATAATGGGTTTGCGACCAGCATGGATCCAGACCAGCCTGCGCATCCGCGCAGTCTGATCAGGATCCATGCTGTTCGCTATCAGTTTCTCTACTTATTATAGAGTATGTAAGCGAACAGCATGTATCCTGATCAGACTGCGCGGATGGGCAGGCTGGTCTGGATCCATGCTGGTCGCAAACGCACAATGTTGGTTTTGTCGTGACGCGGCTCATATGATATGATAAGACAATTTCTTCCTTGTAAGAAATATTTTTTTCTGTCGCTACGAGTATTAAAGAAGTTTGAATTGTGTCAATCTGTCTCACTTAAATATTCACATTTTTTTTGGCTTAGTGGATATCGCTGAACTAATTGATTTAATCGTTTATACTAAAAGGTATTTACATTACGTAAAAATATGAAAGTGTCAGCAGTTTTCGGATATTTGAAACAAAGGGGGCATGTGTTGTTTTCAATATCTGGAGTTTGTTGTTTAATACTGACACTGAGTGTTATCTCATTATCAAACAATCTAAATGATCACCGATACAACGAGATTTCCCAACACCTGTCTGAAATGAAGAACAGAGCTATCTCAAAACAAGTAAGATATTATATATCAATGTGAAAATAATTATATTTTTCAAGATATATTTGAAAGTAATAATATTGTCCAAATCTTTCGAGTTATGTTGTTGTTTTCTTTCAGACATACCGACATAAAGACTATTCAAGTTTCTAGATTTTTCTCGTGCCGGCAACTTAAATATTTCGTGTGCGCACTAAGTAACTCGTGGCCACGACACAGTATCTAGTGCTCACCACTTAATTATCTCGTGCGCACGAGATAAATGAAAACACACACACACATGTCACCTCTTTGCCACGGTAGATTACAGACTTTTAAGATATTGAGATTAATCATATTTCATATACAGTTCATCAAAATAGCTGCAATGATTTATTTACGGTGTCACGTTAGGGCCATCGCGACACACACATAACACAAAACAATGAATAGACCAAAACACTATGGCGGAATGTCGAAATAACGAAACGACGATGATGAAAAGTCGGAGGTACGATGAGTAAGTACATTAAAGTTTTGAAGGTTAGACGGTACGCCAGAATATAAGCCTTCACTTGTACAATTAATGCAAATACTACAAATGTGTACTGTTTATTTTACAGGATGAGATAGCTGAAACAAAAAGGAAAAAGAGAGAAGCAGATGAGGATGTAAATATTAGACAGAAAGGTAAATATTATGTTAAATAAGTTAGAAATCATACGATCAATATAATTGTTTGTATCTGGCCTGTCATTCATGTAGCGGTTTGTAAACAAATACTTTCTTGCCAACGTCGTAAAATGTGTGAATCTGTAGTCGATAGTTACTTACAAACTCAGCTGCGCTTCATGCCATATGTACCTTCCTCAGTCTGACCCAAGGCCATTTTTACATGCATTTGTTAAATGTATAGGTATTACAATTATTCATTTTTATTTAAGGTGGAGCTGTGTATATCAGATGGGGTAGGACAACTTGCCCAGGTAGCGGGGCTAACACTGAATTAGTGTACAGCGGTTAGTACCTGAAATGTCGTTTTTTTCTGATCGCTTTTAAGGAAACAAAACGAAAGATTGTTTCTAAAAACATTAGAATTGAATATGAAATTGATAGATTTGGACGGAGAACGGAGTAGAACATCATTTCCTATGCGGAAGAATGTTTGTTATAATATACTCTATTACACATTATCTATGTAACTTATATGCGAAATGTTTTTTTCTGTATGTTTATAAGATAACATTTATTTCAATATCATCGTTTTTATATCTCTGCTGCTGCTGCTGCTGCTGTTTGATTCCATTCCATAAAAAATCTATTCGAAAAACATCCTCGACTTAAGCATATTTCTCTTTTTTAATAAATAAAAGTCAGAATTATATAGGATCACAAAAATATTGCACTTTAATGTTTATTTTGTCATATCCTGAAACAATATGAAAGTGACACAAACCAATAAAAGTAACGTTTATAAAGAATATATTTTAATACAGAAAACATGGACTTTATGCGACGCAAAGACACACTCTCGCCGCAAAACATGCATCGCAAAGCGTCCACATGTGTACGATATGCGACGCAAAATGTCCACACGCGTACGTTTTGCGTTCCGGACGTTTTGCGGTGTTACAAAGCGCTCCGAGAAACACTTTTACACAAACACACCTGGAAATCACGCTAAAACTACTAGTATTACAGTTTAAGCACAGTCATGACCGATGAAATGACTCTCTGGAAACTGTTATAATTTTGTTTTTGAAAGAATTTAATAGCTTGAACTTAATTAATTGATTTGAATATTCATTTGCGCTTATCACAAGCTCGTATGGTCTTATTCTATTCTACTCGTCCAATTAGATTTGGTATGAAACTTACTAGTACATACCGGTAACGCTTATACAACTCCGTAAAAAAATGGTATTGCAAGACCGTGCATATATTTTGAAGTGACGTCATTTGCGTTATACTATAGGCGCGTCAATGAAAAAAGGTTACGTCTTTATTTGTGGTATGTGATAAAAGAATATTCAATTTGTTTAAGTTGCTAAATTTATTAAACTCGTTGAATAAAATAATATTATGCTCGCCAGAGTTTCGCATGATATAATTGTATTCAACTCGTTCAATAAATTCAGTATTAAACAAACTACACTCGTTCAATATCATATATTTAACAGTGTATTACTATGCATTTATATATTAATTAACATTATCCTTACAAATGCAGCAACTTATGAATTGTTTAAGTGACTTAAACAGTTTTTATATGTTTTCTCCATTCTTTAATTTCCCAGATGATTTATTTCAGGTATTGCGGGTGGTTCCTATTACACTCACCTTGGTGCCGCGACAAATCTTCAGTGCCTTCCGAATGACCCTGTGTGGGGCCGGTACACAGACACGGCCGGAAGTGCGTTTATGTATGGTATGGAATTCGAAGAATCTCTGGATGGGCTAATAGACACTTCCAACATTCAGAAACCGTTGTTGAATCACAACGTGCCTTGTGTCGTCTGTCGCAGTAAGAAAAGAATCAGCTCCCTGATGGTTCCCGGCAAATTTGATTGTTTTCCGGGTTGGAATTTTGAATATCACGGTTATCTCATGGCAGGAAGCCATGGTCACAAGGCTGGTACCAGCTATATCTGTATCGACCAAGCACCGCAAGCCGATCCGGCCGGGTACCGTGATGAAAATGGAGCGCTGTTATACAGGGTGACAGCCCAGTGCGGATCTTTGCCTTGTCCGAACTACGTGCAAAACCGTGAATTGCCATGTTCTGTTTGTACCAAATAAATTTAAAACTGACTCAAACAAAGCATTTTTATAAAAAAAAACGCTGCTGAAGTTGTATTAACATTAACTTTACCACTCTTCAGTAACAAATCTGTATTTTAATTGTACAGACTGAATAAAAATATATCTGTTTACTTCAATATTTAATATTCTAATAATTTGTGCACGATAACATTCTGTTTGCATCTACGTGTATTTTGTTTGATAAGTTTCCAGTTTGATACTTCATTTTAACATTCAAAATAAATAAATAGATGAATAAATAAATAAATAAAAATAACCCTTTTGCCATTTTGTTGGTATTAAAGAAAACAATGGTCCATTTTGTGTTTGCACTGTTATCTTGTCTGTTAAAATACATTGTTATATAAATAAAAGATAACACGTATAAAGTCAGCGTGTAACATTGTGAATTCATCTAATAAAATCAATTTATATCAAAATAGTTTTATTTTATTTGTCTAAGGACTTTAGCTGAATTTGTTTGCCCAACGCCATAAATTTACGTATCACGAAACACAGTCGGTCAAATTCCACATCTGAAAGAACATGGTATGCATCCAGATTATTTTTTTTTCTTTTTTATCCCCGACCTCGAGTCTTTGATTTTCATCAAGCCCTGATGATCTTGATATATACTGCACATGAAGAAGTAAAGATGTATACAAGGGTTAATTGATACTATATTTTAATGAAAGAGTTGAAAGGTCAAATATTAATGATATTTTTTTTTTAAATTTTACCATTGAATATCCAAATTTGTTGTTTGTTGCCATAGTCATTGGTTGAGTAATGGCTCCGACATGATGGCCGCAAATTTTATTTAGACTGATATAAAGAAAATTCTTTCTTTGGCATAATACACACAGACATTTGATATTTGATATAAAGCATTGTCTTGCAGAACTTTAAAAAGAATGCACGAATTACTGGCCTTGGAGTCAAAATAGTCTCGCTTTGCCAACTTATTTCTCTCTCCTATTTTCGTATCTATCAAATGCTTAAAATGGTTAAGGTAAATTTGAAATTACAGTGCAAACTTTGCAAAGCAACATCCTCTGGAGACAAATATTTTGATTGTTGAGAGTTGTTGCTCTATAGAGGTAAAATATAGTGAAAGTTTTACTTTTGGAAGAGACAATAATTGCGCTGAAAAGAGGTTATTATTTGTCTACATACGGCCTCTCTGGTGTGGTTATACTGTACTGTTTGACGTAAATACATGTTTGTGCATGTACATTTATTTCATCCTCCAGTGATTAGACCAAGACTCATTGTGCCATGAAAGCTTTGAAATTCAGATTTAGGCATTAAGTGGAATTGACTTT